>NC_133453.1:54088151-54395095 GCF_048565385.1 Saimiri boliviensis | reverse complement strand
AGAGTGAGCCTTTAAAGTAACTGTTCAGATTATCTTATTCTACTGTTCAAAACCATTCAGTGGTTTTGAACCATTCGAATCTTAGCACTTTGGGAGGCCTAAGTGGGCAGATTACTTGAGGCCAGGCATTCAAGACCAGCCTGGCCAACATGGCAAAACCCCGTCTTTACTAAAAATGCAAAAATTAACCAGCTGTGGTGGCTCACACCTGTTATCCCAGCTACTTAGGTGGCTGAGACACAAGAATTGCTTGAACCCTGGAGGCAGAGGTTGCAGTGAGCCAAGATTGTGCCACTGCACTTCAGCCTGGGAGATAGAGCAAGAGTTGGTCTCAAAAAAATAAAATAAAATCTTCAATGGCATTCCGTATCATGCAAAGCAAAAGCCAAAAGTTCTCATAATGGCCTGCATTACTCCCTAACATCTATAATTCTTGTTAATGTTGTGCCCTTGTTTCTTCTAAGACAGTATTGAAGGCCATAAAAATGGACCAACACAACTATGCAGTCTGACACTTTCCTACTTTGTTCTTGAAACCTCCAACCCCTGTAGGTGTATATGTGATCTCCTCCCAAAAAATACACAAAGAGATTGTTTAACTGGCTGCTTTACTGTCAAATATGGATTGTCTCCACTTATTAGTGAAAGAACATTCATATCCATCTAGTGACACACAAAAAAAGTCATACTTAAGGCCTGTGAGATATACTACCCTGCTTTCAAGTACCAGAATAAGCTTAAGAATTGCAAATAATATCAATGCATCTCAAACTAGTTCTAATAAAAGAAAATGTAGTGCTATCCAAAAAGAATCTGAAGAGGGGACATAAATTCAGAGCTGTTGCCTTTCCTTTTGACTTAATGCATCTTCCTGCTGTGTGAAGCTCCTTTTATGAGCTTTACATGGGAGCTTCCAACATTCAAACAGCTGAGAGGATCCAACATCGTGTCCTCGCAGTTTTGACATTTAGAGGTTTTGTGTTTTCCCCCCTTTTTCTTATTTCTTAAAATCAATATAAGAGTATACATCATTGACACTGTTTAGTTTATATGCCCAATTTTTGACAGACACTGTTGAAGATGGAAAGAAAAACAGTAATTTTCCTGATCTGAATCACTGTTCTCCTGAAACTTCTAAGTCTGAGCTCTTGGAGTGCCTTACCAGGGTGGCTCGGTATGTAAAAGTGACTCCTCAAAGGGAGAGATGCTGCAAACCATAGCCAAGTGTGGCTGAAAAGAGGAAAACTATCTGATTTTCTTGTTGTTATGTAGTATGTCTGCACTGTAGAGATAAAACACAGAAGAAAGTAACATTTGTCACCTGGAAAATTCTGCATCTTTGACTATGAAAAGGTTTTCATTCTGTACAAGAATGTGACATTTTCATAGAGAAAATTAAAAACAGACTCAGAATTGATGTTTTGCTCTCAAGAAGCTTGAGTAACCCATATCAATGAGAAACACAGGGGTTACTGTTGTATGTCTGGAAATACGGTAATATGATAAGCCATACATGGGTAAGGCTTCAAAAAGCTTAAATTCTATGAAAAAGGTGGATTAAAAGATTGCTGTAATATAAGTAGAAAGAGGAACATTTATTTGTTGCATCTAGGAACATGTACATTAATGCTAGTTTTCAACATAAAAAACAACCAATTATAAAGTAGTAGCAAGAACTACCAAAAAAAATAATAAATTCACCTAACAAAAAATATGTAAGTACTTTATAATAATTTCCAAACATATTATAAAAGAACATCTACATAAATATAGCCATATATAATGTTTATAGAGTGATTAAAAATATTGTAAAGATGCTCCTCTCCACATAATAGTTTTAAATCAATACAAATCAAAATGTAAATTTATATATAAAGGTCCAAAAATGTAAATAGAAAAATTGGTTCCTACAATGAGCAAAAGAAATTAAAAAGAACAGACATGAGAGAAGCCAAGGTAAAGTTTACTCTAACAGATTTTAGGCTATCTGAAGCCACTACAATCAAAATAATATGGAACTTGCAAAGACAAATAGACCTAACAGAGTCCAAAAATCAGTGTGAATTTATGTGGAGATATCATCATAAATAAAAGTGAAAACCATATAATAAATGACTTTGGAAAATTGACTCATATGAAAAAATAGAGTTTTATCATTATCACAAGCTCACATCACATATGAAAATAAGCCCCAGATGGATTAAGTATTTAGATATGAGAAGCAAAATTACAAAGCTACAGAAGATATTATGGAAGAAAAAAAAACTACAAAATAAAATGATAAATGCATATTCATTTAGCTACACTAACTTGTTCTAAACAATCTTCATATTCAATATAAATTTACCAGTAATTAGCAAGCAATAAGTTAAAATCTAAAAAGGACTACTCAGAGTGCAAAATGTAAACAAGATAAAAATCCCTTTTTTCAAGAAGTTGACATGCATGTTAAAAATAATTACAATTCCAATTAGAATATGATACATATTTCAAATTAACTGCAAATTACCGGTCATTTTTTCCACATTGTATTTTTTAAAGTATAACTTTCTGTATATAGGTTACCTTGTCCTAATTTCAGAAAAGCATAAAAGATACATTCAATAATTTTATGTGTTTTCATTTATGATCCTATCAAGCAAGATTACTAATGTATTTTCAAAAATGCAGTATGTGCACATGTACCCCAGAGCCCAAAGTACAATAAAAAAGAATAATTTAAACATTAAAAAAATGTTTTAAATCATCTATTCATTTCAAGTTAGCTTTAATCTAAATAGGAAAATGTATTAAATATTGTTTATAGGCTGTTGACTGACAAATCTGTTGCTTTAGACATCATTGATGAAAATATATAGGCTTTCATCACACCATGACTATATTTTGCAAAGTTCTACATAAACCATGTACCATATGGATCAGAACAGAGGAAATTCCTTTAACATGTTACAAGAAAACTATTCTCTTTCCTTTAACTAAGACTCAAATGCCAACAAATAAAATCACATTAACCACTGCATCCTAAGTTAGCCACAAAAATTATTAACATTATGCTTAGTTTTAATATTGTGTTACCATTTTTAACCTAGTAAAGATGTTCACTCTTTTCCCATGTCTAGTTAACGTTTAAAAGCTAATAAATTAGAATAAGATTTATAATTTTTTTTGAGACAGGGTATTGCTCTGCCACCCAGACTGGACTACAATGATGTGATCACAGCTCACTGCAGCCTCGACCTCCTGGGCTCAATCAATCCTCCCATTTCAATCTCCTAAGTAGCTGGGATGACAGGTGCGCACCACCACACCTGGCTCATTTTTGTATTGTGTGTAGAAATGGGGTTTCGCCATGCTGCCAAGGCTGGTCTCGAACTCCTGAGCTCAAGAAATCCACTCACCTCAGCCTCCCAAAATGCTAGAATTACATGATCATACCTGGCAAGATATATAAGTTTTATATTAATGAAAATGAGATGTTTTGAATATGCACTTTAACTTATTTGGAAATAACCTAAAAATGATGTCAAGACCTAACTAGGTAATATTGTTACAGAACACATACAAATGGATTACAGTAAAGTAAACAAATGTAAAATAAAACATTAAATACTAATATGAGAAAATGTAAAACAAACACAACACATAACTCTACATAATGTATCATATTCAGTAAACGTTTAAAAATATCTGCTTATTTTCTGTTGTCCTTTCTCCTAAAGCAAAGACTGTTAACATATACTCACGTAGAATATTATAATATTATCGTAATTGTAACATCTGCCACTGTCTTCTCTCCTTTGAATTTTTCCAGTATACTGTTGCTTGCTAGTCTTTCAAACGCACTCTCAAATGATCTCTCTGTTCAAGGGTCATCAATTCTCCACTGCCTCTCAGGAAAAATGTCTACATTCATTACCTGACTTAAGGTCTTCCACACTCCTGCCCAGATAGATTTGCAACTATATTTTCTATTAATATCTTATAGGCAATTTGCATTTCAAGATTAAGAGCTTACTTGCTGTTATATGACAGTTATCATTCACTCAAATTATTGAATACCTACCATGTGTCAGGTATCATTTTAGTACCTTTGTTTTTCTAGTGCACTTCATATGGCATCCCTTGGTGATTCTAGTTCTTAAAAGTCTATGGTCTTTCATGTCTCAGAACAGACCCCATCTTTACCATAACATGTTTCATAGCCATCTCTTCTAACACTCATAATGTATATTCTGTACAGTCTGAAACACCTATATAACATATTCCTTTGTGTTATGTTTGACATTTTCTCATATTATTTAATGTTTTATTTTACAGTTGTTTGCTTTACTGCAATTCACATGTATGTGTTCTGCAACAAAAGATTTTCCCTTCTGCACAAAGAACAAATATGGAAATAGGAATGTTATTGTTCCTGCTTTCCAAAACTTATAAAACCAAAATAGCAGACAACCACTCAAATACCCTCTTCTACTACGTGCCTCAATAGGCATCCAGTCTATCTATCAATCAATCTAGCTAGGTAGGTAGCATCTACTTACCTATTTATCTATCTGCATACACATAATTTATAAAGTTCTCCTTAATTTATTTACTATTTCCTCTTTCATTCACTCTCCAACTGTCTTCAACTACTTTCCTATTCTTTGTTTTCTTTTAAAACCTCTAGTATCTTTTTCTTCTTACTCACTCTCTGCTGATTATGTTGGTTCCTGTTTCATTGATTAAAATACACACCCACACCATCACCACCACCTCGTCTACTAATAGACTCAGATGTGTTCCTATATACTCTGCCTTTCCTTCTTTTACTATGCTTAACTAATATGGGGTCCTATACAAGGCCAAACACTCCACATGTGCCCTGTATCGCATTCTCAATTTTTCAAGCATAGTCCTGATTTACAGGTGATTTTGTGTGTAATTACCATAAAAATCTTTCACTAGTGTGATTACTTATACAAAGTTCAATGAAAAAAAATTTCACTGTCAATATTTCTTTTCAGGCTATTATCAGTATTTGGATTTTATTTTCATGGTAATAACTAAAAATAATTTTTGTTGTATACAGGAGAGAAACATCAAGAAATAATCTGCTTTTGGTGTCAAATTCATCAGATATACCACTGTCTTCACGTAGACAAATCCAGTGATCAATATCCTCTTTTCTATCTATTAGCGTGTTTGGACGTGATTGATGTCTGCCTCCTTTCTGCACATTCCTTCCCTCAGAGCATCATTCCTATCACCAGCCTATTCTGCCCTATCACCAACCACTGCTGTTTAGTTCATTTTTCTGATGCCCTTTCCTCAATCTGACCCCTAACTGCTAAAACGTTTATTTCAGATCTTACCTCCTTTATGTTAATATTTACTCCCAAAATTATCTCAGGCAGAATCATAACTCTTATTAAGGTAGAATTTTTAAATGTTAAACTTATGACTGTCAATACATTATTAAAATAGACAAACTTTTAGTCAGACTGATCAGGAAGAAAAAGGGACTAGACACAAATAGCAATGTTATCAATACAAGGAATAGTTGATAGAATCTTACTATAGATACTTATAGAAATTAAAAGATAATAATTAAATATGAAGAAATGATGCCAGTAAATTTTTTAATGTAAATGAAATGGACAGATTACTTAAAATATACAAACTATCAAAGGTCTGGGAAGGAATGGAATAATTTGTATTTGCCCCAGGTAGCTCCTCTTGTATTCCGGCACCAAGCACTGAGCAAGGCTCTCTCTTAAGAGCCTTTGGTGATAATACTGAAAAGAATTTGCCAAGTGATTATGAACTTCTCCTGTGTCTGAAGCCCTAGTCATCCTAAATGCTAACCCACACATAACATCTAAGAATCTGTTAAAATCAAATTGAAGACTGAATTCTGACCTTTTTTGTTTTTCTCTTACCCAAATTCCTATCTCAGGGGCCTGGGAATCACACCCTACAAATCATAAAATCCCATTAGACAGATTTTCATTAACCTTATATGATGTGCCTTATTTTCCAGCCTCACTCTCATACATTATCACATGACAGCAGATCCTAAAGGCAATAAAAATAATTTCCCCCCAAAATATTTTTGACTTATTTTAAAATGGCTGCCACAGGGTCTACATATTGAAATGGTCCTGCAAACCTCTCTTTTGTTGGGGAAATTCGCAGCTGTAGTAGCCAGGTCTTTTCTCTTCTAGGCCTTTCCTGGAACTAGGAGAGATTAACTGAGAGCCTCATATCTTCAAAGTCTTAAATGAAACATTTACCACCTCTTCTTTCTGAGGGCTGCTAACTATGAAGCCTCATCTACATAACAAGAACCTTCATCTCCAAAATTCCCTTATTTTAACTCAGGCAATTAACTCAGGCAATTTTTCTTTTTTCTTTTCTTTTTTATTTTTTTTGAGACAGGGTCTTGCTCTGTTGCCCAGGCTGAAGTCCAGTAGCATAATCATGGCTAACTACAGCTTCAACCTCTCAGGCCCAAGTAATTCTCCCAAGTAGCTAGAACCACAGGCATGTGCCACCATGCCAAATTTTTTTAAAAATTTCTGTAGCAATAGGGTCTCTCTATGTCGCCCAGGCTGGTCTCAAACTGCTGGGCTCAAGTGGTCCTCCCACCTTGGCCTGCCAAAATGCTGGGATTATAGGCATGTAACACCATGTCCAGCCTCGGGCATTTTTTTCTACTGATTTCTTCTCTAGACAGTAGCATAACTCTCAACCAATTGTCAACTAAAGAATTCCTAAAACCCACATTTGACTTGTAAACCCCTACTTCTAGTTGTCCCACCTTTTCAGACCAAACCAATGTATACTTTCCATGTATTGATTTATGATTTTACTTGCAATTCCTATTTCCTTGAAATGTATACAATCAAACTATAACACATAGACCTCAGGCACATTTTCTAAGGACCTCGAGATTATGTAAGCCAGGCCTCAGTCAGTCATATTGATTCATAATAAACCTCTTTAAATATATTGTGACATAATTTGGTTTTGCCATCATCAAAAGAATTTTTCTCACCTGTTTTTCTGACAGCCCAGTCTTTTTCACATGTTCTAACAAAGTTGAAATAATATGTTTGTCTTGTCTTTCTTTGAAGGGGCCTGCCATTCTGTAAAACTCAGATTACCCAGTGACATCAGATCTGTGATAGTTTTTAAAAACAAAACAAAAACAGTGTCTCACTCTGTCACTCAGGCTGGAGTGCAGTGGCATGATCACAGCTCACTGCAGCCTCAACCTTCCAGGCTAAAGGGATGGTCACACCTCAGCCTCCTGAGTAGCTGGGACTATAGACATGTGCCACCATACCCTAGTTTTTGTTTTGTTTTTTGTAGAAATGGGGTTTAACCATATAATTTTTTACGTTGCCTAGATTTTTTTTTCTCTTTGTTTAGAATGACAGTGATGTTCTCTCACAGTTTCCTGTTATTGGAGCTCAGAGGCTGATATCCCAAAATAGGGGGTTTTAACGTACTGAGCTGCAGAAGCCTCAGGGTCCTTCTCCAGTTCTCTCACCCAAATCTTTCCCAAAACATAAAATAAAGTTCTTTTATCTGCCTAAAATACAAACTCACCAAGAAAAACAACTATTTTTTTTTCTTCCCCTGTCTGTTATCTCATTATCTTTTTCAGAAAAAAAAAGACCAAGAATGTAACCACACCTTAACAGACCCTTTCACAAGATAATGCCTATCTCTCATATTCATTGAAATTCCAAAATCATTATTTACCAGTTAATCTCTGTTCCTCAACTCATTCCTCCTAGTAATCATTTATTGCCCCCAACAGAATGCCTCTTCTCCCCTTTTCCATAACCTATTAGCCAGGATGGCATATAAGCTTCTGAACCCCTTTGTGGAAGTCGGTAATCATTCTGCGATTCTTTCCCTGTGAGCACATTACATAAATTAACATGCTTTTTCTCCTATTAACCAATCTGCCTCATGTCAGTGATTTTCAAACCGCCAGGGAACCAAGGGTCTTGGTCCCTACACTGTACTTAAGCACAAGTCAAAATCCTTCCAGAGACTTTTTAAAATTATATAAATTTTTAAATGCTTAAAATGCTCAACATTTACATTTGCTGTTGTGTTAAAATTTTGTTCTGGCTTTTGTTTATTTTCCTTTTTACTTAGCAGTTTGGGAAGTTTCTGTTGACCTATACTCAAGATCACTGACTCTTTTCTCACTCATGTTTAGTCTAATAAAGAGTCCATTAAAGGCATTTTTAAATTTCTTCTACACTGTTCTTGAGTTCCAGCATTGTCTTTTTCTTTTCTTACAATTTTCACCTCTCCACTTAAATAATGATTGTCCTACAACGTTTTCTACTTTTCCCATTTGAGCCTTTCACATATTAAATATAGTTATTTTAAAGTCCATGTCTACTAATTCCGACATCTGTGTCATAGCTGAACTCAGTTCCTATAGTTTATATTTTCAGATTATGTTTTTTTCTTGCCTTTAATGTGCCTTGTAAATTTTTAGTTAAAGTCCATCACGATACATTTGAGCAATAGCAAGTACAGTAACAAATGTTTAGTATGAGGTTTTGTGTTAATCTGGGAGTTTGGCTTTGTTTAATGTTTGCTGTGGTTATAATTTCAACTTCCTCTACTGTCCTTGATTTTGTTTTCTTCCTTGTCTTTGGGCTTCCCTAAGTATTTCTCTGAGACAGCCTGTCTTGCAACTCTTTCAGCTGAAATCTGATGTATGTACTACTGGAGCTCCGTTGGTGTGGTAGCAAGGTATGTGGGAGGAGATCTGTTCTATAACCCTACAAATAACTTTCAATTTTTAGTGGCTCCTTGAATCTAATCTGTGACCCCCCCACCCCCACGAAGTGTTTGTTACTTCCTCCACTTTGTGGTAATGGGAAGGCTAGAAGGGGCTGAGTGGGAGAAATGCCCGGTGAGAAAACACTCTGGTAAGATCTCTATCCCGGTGAGTAGGTATTTGCTATGGAGAATGCTCCAGATACATTTCTCAATTGTTAATCTGCCCTAACCTCTGTTAAGAGTTGAGATGAGATCTTTCCCGACTCTTGAGTGTAAAAATCTAGTGCAGTAGGAAAAGCCACACAAAAGTGTGGATCACTGTGGAGACTATGGCTTCCAGGAGCTTCTCATTCTCACAGTAATCCACACAAAGTAATCCACACTAAGCCTCCAGAAGTTTGTCAAAATTACCATTTAAGTGTTCCTACCAGCTTATGGCTCCAGCAGCTTCTTCCCCAGGTAAGGAGATCTCAGCTGTGACTCACTGGATTTGCCCAAGTCTCCAGATTATGGGGTGGCAGTTTGCCATGAAATTTCAGTTCTTTCACGGGCCTTAGAAAAGAATTGGTATTCAGTTTGTTTGTCTTGTTTCTTGTTATAAGGATAACTTTAACTTTTCCAAACTTTTCCAAACTTTTTACATGTTAGAGCTGAAACCAGTAGTCCTTATTATGTATTTGTACATTTATCATTTCTATATTTTCCCCTCCCCAAATTAGAAATTTTGTGACCACAAATATTAGTTGTCTTCATATTGAACCTAAGTACGAGCACACTTTCTGAAATATGGTAGATAATTAATATTTTTGAATTAATAAAAATTTACTTTTGTATTTTAAAAAAGCATTTCAGGAACATAGTATTTTCTCTATTGTTATTATAACTTTGTAAAAAAAAGGAATATTTGGTCAAAATTACACTCACTGATTTTTTTAACACCCTAATTTCTTTCGTTACTGCCACAGTCTTTATATGTCTGTGCAGTCAACGACCTTGTAATTTGATATTATAAAGTAAACTTTAAAACTTTAGAAAATGGCATTATCTTATAAAAGTATCAATATTTGAAAATCGACAATTAATATCCAAGGAAGTTAAAAATCAAATTTTTAATCTGCTCCTTCAAAACTCAGAGTAAGCAACTATTATGGAAAAACCCCTCATATACTTTAATTATCTCTCATAGGATATTAAATGAAACAATTATAAAGGCTTTATTATAATACAAATTATAAATGGTTTCAAAATGAACCAACTGAAAGTTACAGGATTTTCCAAATAAATCAAGGTCTTTTTATTTCTGGAATAAATGGCTGGATGCACTCTAAATTTCAAACTATGTTTAATTCTACTTCATAAAACTATTATCTACTTTTGAGAGAAAGTAAACCTCTACTTGTGGATTAAATGTTTAAGTGTATAATCCTAATTTCATACCTGATGTTCAGTTTATTGATTTATACAGATATTCTAATGTCTCGAAGCAAAATTTTCTGAGTACAGTGAAATGAAATTCTACTCATCATTGGTGCCTTATGATAAGCACTGTACTTCTGCATTTTGTTTTCAATGGAAAAAAAATCAATGGAAAAAAAAGATATTAAAGTGTTTATGTTTATGACACAAATGCAAAGAAAAATGAAGTACTATAAACTTCAGCTACAAAATCAATTTTAAAAATAAAGCTCCCTTTTAAAAAAGTTAAATACACATATATACCTTAACATTTTGAAAATTCATGGTTGTGATATAAGTCATCTCAGTAAAGTCTATAGCCCTTGACAATTCTTTCATATCTCTGAAGAGTGCTGCTGGCAAGTATGCTATGTGGGAGCCAGTAATGCCTTAGTAGGTATTATAATAGGCTATCTGAATATAATCTCAGTCATAATGACTCCAGTGTGCCATTCTTTAGAATTCTAGTGAGATACGGCACTAAAGGTATCAGCATAGCTTATGAACTTGTTAGAAAGGTAAATGCTCTAGCCCCACTAAGACTTACTGAGTTAAAAATTCTTACATGTGTTTTAATAAGTTAAGCCCTCCATGCCTGTAATCCCAGCACTTTGAAAGGCCAAGGCAGGCAGATTGCCCAAGCCCAGGTGGTTGAGACCAACCTGGAAACACGGTAAAATCTCATCTCTACAAAAAATACAAAATTTCGCTGGGCATGGTGACACACATCTGTAGTCCCAGCTACTTGAGAGGCTGAGGTGGGAGGATCTCTTGAGCCTGGGTGGAGTTGAGGCTACAGTGAGCTGTGCTCATGCCTCAGCACTTCCAGGCTGGGTGACAGAGTGAATAAATAAAATAAAATAGAACAAAATAAAATAAAAATAAGCAACCCCTTCATGTACATCTGAAAAATGCTTATCTCTGAGAACCATGATTCTAGACATCTGACTTGTCCCATTAGCCCATTATCTCACCTAAAAGGATGAGAATCCTCTGCCTTCAAAGCCAGCATCAGCAGGACCCAACTTCTCATGCTTTAAGTCTTCCCTCTTCCCTCTCTCTGTTCTGTCTCTAGCCACACTCTGAAAAGACTTTTCACTTCGGAGGACTCATGTGATCAGATGAGGCCTACCTAAATACTCCAGAATGATCGCCCCATCTCAAGATCTTTAACCTTAAGCATATCTACAAAATGTCTTTAGTCGTGTTAAGTAACATAGTCACAGGTTCTAGGGAACAGAAGGTGAATATGACTGGGTACAGAGGGCATTATTCTGCCTATCACAGCTCTGAACCCTATAACTCAAGAATCAGGCTAGTTTTTTTCAAGAGGACTTTAAAATCATAGGCTTCATAAAGTCAATTTTTTAAATAACTGAAGTTTCCAATTATGCCCTGGAAACAAGGAACATAGATTCTTATTGAACCTATGCAAATAATTACAAGGAAGGAAATGAGAATAAGAAAAGAGGGCTTTCAAAATCTAGAGAAGCCAAGCAGATAAAATAAGATATATTAAAATATTTTATTTCTTTTTACAAAAGCATGGAGCAGTAGAGTGTTATGAGTTATAAATATCTTAAGAGGAAAAATGTATTCCCTATATATGCAAAAAATAGAACATTAAAACCTCAGCAATATTCCAAACACAAAAACCAAAGTCATCCCTCATCAGCTCATTTATTTTATGTAATTAATTCTTTTTTGGCTCTGTTTTGAATTTAGTGGTCTCAGGAACCCATCTACTTCTCAACTAGAATTCTGGAATTTGCGACTCAGTTTAAATGTAGAGTCTCAGATTTATTTAAGGGATACTATCAGAAACTGGTACCTAAAAATACCTGACATACTCCTTTTCCACTAAACTCTGAGACAGTCCTTCTTTGTTTAAGATGAAGCACCATAGCCTGTAGTTGATGACAACTGCTTTCACGGGAACAGAGTAAAATAAAAGCTATTGGTAGATTACAAAAGACAAAAGGGCTGTTGTTAATTTATAACTGAAAATTTTCAAAAGTGAAAACACTGATAAGAATTCACATGAGGACAGTGCAACTTAAAATCTGATTGTTCCTATTGCAGCAAAAAAGATATTAAAACCAATCCCAAAGTATTTTATTCAAAAATTTACATTGTTTATATATCTATAAAATAATAACTATTTTTAAAGAAAAGTATATATTACATCTAATTTATTAAAAATGAACATTATTATAGAGAAAAATTTTCAGATATAAGATGTAATATTCCTGAGATATAATATGCCATGAATATACCATGCACATAGTTAGAATATACCAAGAACACATCAAGTATATCAGTTAACAAGATTCAGTAAATCTGTAGTAAGTGGTAAATATCTATATATTAAACCTAAACAGGTGAAGTGACATAAATTGGAGAATTGTGTAACACTGACCAATAAGATCCAAAATTCAAATTAAAGAAGTAAAGTAGCACCTACATTAACATTAAAATAAACAACAAAAATGACCAACAATACTATACTATTTATGTCTGATGTCAGGTAATATATCCATTAGGAGTCCTATAAACAGAAACATATCCTGGACAACTAGAGCAATGACAAATATTTAGGCACTATTCATATAGCAATCAGTTTCTAAAATATTTATATTAGCAACATTTTACTGATAGAAATTTACCCTAAAGGATGTTAGCCATGTCTTCTGACGTGATATTTCTTTCTTTGCAACTCTTCAATAGTAACATATCAAATATGCTTAATTATTTTCAGCACCTCCTTTTTTGTAAGATGAAAGCATACATGTTTGTGATCTCTGGGGCATCTCAAAGATAGTTTTTTGTGTAAACTGTATTCTGAAAGTTGAATATCATTTTGCATTTAGGATTTAATTTCAGAAAGAAAGGTGGGATGCAGGAAGAAACAGTCAATATGCCTAGGGAGAAAATCATATTAAATGATTGAAATTTATTTTCTTTATTTAGTTAACATTTAGAAAGAAATTGAATTTCACAGTTAAAGAGAAATCTGTATATTTATTCTCTCTGTCTTCTGACATATTCTGATTAGAAAAAGTATTAAAGAACAAAATGGAACAAAACACTATAAATGCTCAAAAACCATAAGCACTTTGTTTCCACTTAAATTTAAATAAGAAAACGAATTAGGAATAGTAAGTTTGATCTCCACCTATAATTAAGTCACATGAAGAAAGTAAGATGGCAACCAGGAAATAACCTCTTTGGGAGAATAATCATATGTAGTCCAGGAATAAAAATTATGATGATTATTCAAGTGAAAAAAACAGACTCGAATTGCGTTTTGGCTGATAAATTTGTCTCTAGAGCTATATCCCCAGTACTTAACATGGCTGCACTGTTTTTTATTGGCAACATATGGGGTTAATGAGAAGACGAGGTGCACACCATTTCCTTCTTGACATGATTAAGGATTCGGAAACACTGAAGAAGAGTTAAAAGCAATATTCATTGAGACCAATGGGACTTTTTTGGTCCTAATTCCCAACAAACAACATAAAAGGGTCCAGCCAATATTAACATTAAGTCTTTAATAATTCACATTTCCATCCCAGCAGGAAGGTGGAAGTTGAGGATCTATGAGTTTATTGCTTTCATTTAAGGGTGTATTAGTCTGTTTTCACACTGCTGATAAAGATATACCTGAGACTGCACAGTCTACAAAAGAAAAAGGCTTAATGGAGAACTCACAGTTCCACATGGCTGGGGAGGCCCCACAATCATGGCAGAAGGCAAGAAGGAACAAGTCATGTCTTACATGGATGGCAGCAGGCAAAGAGAGAGACAGGGCCTGTGCAAGGAAACTCCCCTTGTTAAAACCATCAGATCTCATGAGACCCATTTACTATCTAGAGAACAGCATGGGAAAGATTCACCTTCATTATTCAATTATCTTCCACCAGTTTCTTCCTACAACACTTGGGAATTACAGGAGCCACAAGATGAAATTTGGGTAAGGACATAGAGCCAAACCATATCAAAGGGAATGTAACTCAGTGTTGGGAAGTCATGCTTTCACTTAGGGGCAAGAAATAGAGCCCATAGGTATTCTGAGAGCAATTGTCACCTTTTGCTACCCTGTCTCAAAATCACTGTCTTCATGGATATATACTGAATACATATCAGCTTGAAAATAACAAGCATCATGTAATGGGGGTAGAGGGGAGCTGTGTGGAGAGAGAGAGCTTAAAGTTGGAAAATTTGCAGTTTTAGACAAATAATAGATATAAATTCAGTACTCTCAGGAAATAACGTGGGCTTCTAAAAAGCTACTAAAGTCATTTCCAAAAATCTTGATTTTTACAAAAAAAAAAGGTAGAATTATATTTTTGAAACTTTGGGAGAAAAGCAGAAAATTTAAAGGACATTTGTCTGAATTATTTTACCACAAGCTCGAAGGGATTTAAATATTACTAAAGGATTTAAACATGTAAAGTAGAAAACTACACAATTACTATTTTAGAATTTGTTAGTTAAACTCTCTATTTTACAATGAGGGAACAGAAATTCAGAGTTTAAGTAAAATACCTAAGACTATATAGATTGGAACAAAGTCAAACAGAAATGTAACCTCAGTTCTCATATCCCTAAGAAAGATTTTTTTCGGTCTACAATACCACACTTTGAATTTCATTCAATGAATTGAATTTTGTTTCAATTTTTTGTTATAAAATTGATAACATTTTTAAGCATCTACCAACCACTAGGCTAGATACAAATAGCGATGATCAAAATAGATGTGTCTCCTGCCTCATGACCCTTGTATTTTAGTGTTATCAGAAAGGAATAATAGTTGAGCACACGTTAAGTCCTGTAGTGCTTAAAATAAATTTTGGAGGTGAGAACTGATGATTAAATGCTAATGGTTAGTGCATATTAAAAAGGATACTCAGTAGGAGTCATAGTTCTTTAAGACAATATCACAGATAGTCTTTATATTTTATAATTAAGAATGGAGAAAGTATTTCTGGCTAAAATGGTAACATGAACAAGAAAAGAGCAACTGGGTGAAAAAAATCTTACATTGCTTTATGCTGTAAAGTATTTCAAATATCCACATAATTGAATTTCTAGACATCTCTGTAATTTAGTTTTTATTTTTCAATTTTTCTGTCTAGGATAGGTAATACATAAAAAGGTAACCAATGTTTTCAAGTTGAGTTAAGCTAAAAAGTGCCTGAACTAGGACTAGACCATACGTTTCTATTTTTAGTCCAGTGCTTTTATGCCATAATGTATAAATTACCACTCAGATACCATTATATGCAGCAAATAATCATAGTGGATGCTATGCATAGTTTGTACAACAGAAATCAGATTTGGTAATAAGAATAGCAATTCATGGCCGGGCGCGGTGGCTCAAGCCTGTAATCCCAGCACTTTGGGAGGCCGAGGCGGGTGGATCACAAGGTCAAGAGATCGAGACCATCCTGGTCAACATGGTGAAATCCCGTCTCTACTAAAAATACAAAAAATTAGCTGGGCATGGTGGCGCGTGCCTGTAATCCCAGCTACTCAGGAGGCTGAGGCAGGAGAATTACGTGAACCCGGGAGGCGGAGGTTGTGGTGAGCTGAGATCGTGCCATTGCACTCCAGCCTGGGTAACAAGAGCGAAACTCCGTCTCAAAAAAAAAAAAAAAAAAAAAAAAAAAAAAAAAAAAAAAAAGAATAGCAATTCATAATTTTTCAAAATACATGCTAAATTACTTTAGAGAATTGGTTGATTGCTTTTTTCCCCAAATTTTCCACAATATTTTACTTTTACCTCTTTACATTGAACATTTGCTGTAATAAACGTTTTGAAAATTTTCAACATATTAAAGTTATTATTTTCTTTTTTTCTTAAAAAAAATAGAGGTGAGTCCTCTCTATGTTGCCCAGTCTTGTCTCGAACTCCTGGGCTCAAGTGATCCTCCTGTCTCAGTCTGGGATTTCAGGCATAGGTCATGATGCTGAGCCTCAAATTATGTAGCTCGGCCTAATGTGAGAAATTATGATTATCTCTCATAATAATTTTGAGAGATAAACATAATATAGAGTATATAAAAATTAGACTATTATATTGATTACCCTACACTGTTTAGTTTCTAATTCCTGTATTTAAGAAAAAAAGGAACAGATCATATCATCTAATAAAAAATAAATGTATAAATAGGCATTATTGACACAAATGCTACTGCTATAAAATAAATGGTAGAATTAATCCGTTTTCCCTTTTTTATACTTATATGTATATACATTGAAGTATCCATATTTCTACTTATAGACTATCCATATATAATACCAGTACTTAAAAGCAAAAAAAATAGTCTTTTCCTCTACTGAAAAATGTGTAATGTTTTAATATATACCCGTGGCTAGTGAGTAGATTATCATAAAAGAGAGAGGTGGAAGCAAGAAAGGAAGAAAGGTGGGAGGGAAGGAAGGAGGTGGGCAAGCAAGCCTCACGTTATCTTTAATTGTGAATTGGCCTTGTAGCTTTTTATGTTTGAACTCTTTGACACAAGGTTATTAAGTGCTCAGAATGTGCAAATGCGGAAAGCAGCAGAAATATAGGGTTATTATTACATAATTAACATTCAGAATCTTGTCTTTTTCAAGTTCTTATATAAAGAGCATTTGTATGTAACTAGTGCATGTACAAAGCAAGAAATAGTTGCTTATTTTTGTCCATTTTTATTATCAAGCTAGTGGAGTACTTTACTGAAGCATTAACATTTTTACTGCTGTCTATTTATAATGTAATCTTAGAGCTTATAATTTATGTTTCTAGAGTACCTTTTTATCATATGGACAGGTCGATTAGTAGATAAACATTTACAGTTCTGTTTTACAGATGAAATGAAGGTTTCAGTGGTTAAACGATTTTCCAAAGACCTCTCAACTAATAATTTAACCATGTCTTCTGAATTTAAAGGCTAAGAACTTTGTGTTGATAAACAATCCCTCTTGCAATGAGTTTTCATTATCTAGTGGTCATAATCCAGGCACATGCTCATTAACTGTTAACTATATGAAGTCAGAGCAGCCAGATGACCATTGAATTAGCTCCTTTTTCTTTTGTGCTAAAGATAGTAACTTGAACATGCTTCAAATTTTTTAAACTTTCATCTTATTCTAGATATTAAAACACCACCTACCAGATAAGTAGCTCTGCCTCTCTGTAAAATTCTGCTTCTCATATCCATTAGAATTCAAATTTGGTGCTATGGTGCATAAGGAGTTTATGTCCCCTGAAAATTCATGTGTTGAAATTCTTACCTCCAAAGTTACATATAAGAATGTGGGGCCTTCATAAAGTGATTATGCCATGGGGGCATTTGTCTCCTAAAGAGGATTAATGCCCTTATAAAAGACATCCAAGAGGATCTCCTGGTCCTTTCTGCCATGTGAGGTGACAGTTAAAAGAGGGTGATTTATGAAGAAGTGGGTCCTCACCAGATATCAAATCTATTGATGCCTTTATCTCTGACTTCAAATCTTCCAGAACTGTGAGGAATAAATTTCTGTGTTTATAAGCTACCTAGTCTATAGCATTTTTTTATAGCATCTCAAACAGACTAAAATACCTAATGAGGAGAAGAAGCACTTACCATTTATTTTTTTCATTGAAAATTTCTATTTTTTTGCCGGGCGCAGTGGCTCAAGCCTGTAATCCCAGCACTTTGGGAGGCCGAGGCGGGTGGATCACAAGGTCAAGAGATCGAGACCATCCTGGTCAACATGGTGAAACCCTGTCTCTACTAAAAATACAAAAAATTAGCTGGGCACGGTGGTGTGTGCCTGTAATCCCAGCTACTCAGGAGGCTGAGGCAGGAGAATTGCCTGAACCCAGGAGGTGGAGGTTGCGGTGAGCCAAGATCGTGCCATTGCACTCCAGCCTGGGTAACAAGAGCGAAACTCCTCCTCAAAAAAAAAAAAAAAAAAAGAAAAAGAAAATTTCTATTTTTCCCAAAGAGATAAAACCCAAAGTGGAATGTTCCCTGAAACGACCTTTAGATTACAATATAAGACGTGAGGTGCCACAGATGCCTGGCAAAGGTCTCAGACCCATTTGTTTTCACAAAGTGTGCCTTCTGATCTTAAGTCTGTACTACTTTATGACAAATTATGTCCCACTCCTGGTAGAATGAGTTTCCTTCCAGGTGTCCTAAATCCCTAACCCACTCTTGAAAATAATTACTTTTTCTCCAAGTGCTAAATAAATATTTTATATGAATGTAAAATACTTTTGGCCCAGGTAAATAAAATATAAGCCTCTTACTGAGGTCCTCAAGTTCTCTTCTGCATGTACCCACTGGGCCATCAATTTCCAATTGATCTAAATAAACCACTTTGTAATTCAAATTGTTACATTTTCACCCTTCCCAAGCATTCTCAGGTATCTAAGTCTCAAGAAACTTGTGGATATTTGTTAGAGAAAGCTTATAGGAGTTAACTAAAGCAATTTCCTCTAGGCCATACCTTGACCTTTCACAACTGTGAGAAAAATATTTCCAAGTTTAAACATTTATTTATCTTTATAGCCAACAGGTCAAAAGAAAAATTATTAAGATTATGTCAGATATTGACATTGGCATCAGTTTATGAATCATTTTTTCTTATTAATTTGATCTTTCATTGACTATGTAGAATATGCTAAATAAGATATTGTAAATATAATGCTGTGAAAAATAAAACATGGCTCGTTTATTCATGAATTTTAGGGTCTAGTGTGATTGACAGATGACCAATTACACAAATAAAAATAACCAAACATTATAATTGCTATGAAATAATGATCTAAGAAAAGATTAGCACATAAAACAGGGGAACTCTCAAAGGGATTTTCCTTAAGGATGTGATATTCAGTTGACTTTTGAAGAATATGATTAAAAGAATGATCAAAGGGCTGGGCACAGTGGCTCATGCCTGTAATCCCAGCACTTTGGGAGGCTGAGGCGGGTGGATCACGAGGTCAAGAAATTGAGACCATCCTGGTCAACATGGTGAAACCCCGTCTCTACTAAAAATATAAAAAATTAGCTGGGCATGGTGGCGCGTGCTTGTAATCCCAGCTACTCAGGAGGCTGAGGCGGGAGAATTGCCTGAATCCAGGAGGCGGAGGTTGCGGTGAGCCGAGATCGCGCCATTGCACTCCAGCCTGGGTAACAAGAGTGAAACTCTGTCTCAAAAAAGAATTAAAAAAAAAAAAAAAATCTGCATGACTGGAACAGAAAGGGAGATCGTGATGTATGTTGCGATAAACTTTTGACAGTCTTTCTCAGTTCAGTTTTCTGTTGCCTATCACATCTGCATTTTGTGGCATTTCCTTTTTATCATTTCAAATTTTCTTTCTCCTTTTCTGCTATCCCAGTCCTTTTTGTCTCTTTATTTTCTATACAAAATAGTTAATGCTTAAAACCCATCATCAGATAATAGGTAAATTTACTAGACTTTCAAGAAATGTACTAGCAAGTAAAACCTGTATCTACTCTTTTTATGTACACTATACCTCAGAAAATTTGATTTTTAAGACTGAATACAACCCAAATGCCCATTAATAAATTAATAGATAAAACATTTAAAATATGGCCTGGCGCATTTGCTCACACCTGTAATCTCAGTACTTTGAGTGGCTGAGGGAAGACCACTTGAGGCCACGAGTTCAAGACTAGCCTGGACAATATGGAAAACCCCATCTCTACTAAAAATACAAAAGTTAGTCAAGCGAGGTGGTGTGCACCTGTAGTCCCAGCTACTCAGGAGGCTGAGGCAGAAGAATCACTTGAGCCCGGGAGGAGGCGGAGGTTACAGTGAGCTGAGATAGCCCACTGTCCTCCAACCTGGGCAACAGAGTGAGACTCTGTCTCAGAAACAGACAAACAAAAACAAAGAAAACAAATTTGAAGTTTATTCATATAACATAATATGTATTGGATATAAAACTAAATAAACCATTGAGCCAAGTGACAACCTGGATAAATCTGAAAAACATTGTGTTAAGCAAAATTAGAACACATACTACACAAATACATTTGCATGAATTTCTAAAACCATCAAAAGTAAGCTAAGCTGCTAAAAGTCAGAATACTGACGGCTTTGGATGAGGTCGGGGGATTGAGTGGAAAGAAAAACAACAAAGATTTCTGAGATGATGGGAATGTGACAGCTCACAAACTGTACAATTAAAATTGTGTTGATTTTCTTGGATGATACTTATACCTCAATAATTAAAGATAATATAGAAATACATGGTGTACATCTTTGAAAAAAAATCTGTGACTATTTCACTTTTAAAATATGTTCTAATATTTGAGATAGTATTAAATGCCTAACATATGGAATAAAATATGAAAAAATTGAACTACGTTTTTGCTAGTCCTAGTATGTAACTAGTAGGTACACTAACTGATATCTCAAAAATGAATTTCACATTCTCTGAAAATAAATCCAAAATTGGAGCAAGCAAAGAGGAAAATCCTGTTATTCAAAAAAAAAAAAAAAGATTCATGATTCTAATTTGGGGATGGAAATATAAAAATAATTTAAAAATAAAACACCACCTTTCATCATGATAACTGCATATACTGGTTTACAATCTTAGGAAAATAAAAACAAAGAAACATCAATGCACAGTATTTGCTCAGCGTTTTCAAAGTCATCTTCAAAAAGACAACCTCCAGTCTTATATATCAAGATTTAATCATGCAGCTCAGTGGCCTGCATCTATACCTTCACTGCTTGAAAGTGAATTTTGCTCGTAACTGTAACCAAAGGCCAAATTGGAGCACAAGTCAATCCATCATCTGTTTAAATCTTTTTCACTCATAATGACATAAATATTACTAGGTAGATAATGTCTCACTCCTCTAAGACACCTATACTAATTCCCCTTCATCCTAATAAGACATTTTTCTGATTTCTCTAAATTTTATATTATGTTCACATTTTAGGGAGAAAGGCAGAAATAGACTCCAATATAAATTGGAAAAATGTTGCTTGTCTCCCAAAAAGTGTGCACTAGGCCAAATGTCTGGATACCAGTCCTGTCTCTCCTTTGTGTTCCTTATCAATTGTATTACGCAATTTTAGACTCTTAGTTGTTTCCCAGTCTCCTTTCAATACTCTAGTTTGTTCCAGCACCCACTCCAGTGGTCATGTAATCTGATTAATATCCAGAAACTTACATTGTCTATTTGTTGTTGCAACACCAAGACATAATTCACTAAATCTGTGGTTTTTAATGATTTCTGGGCTCACAAATGTCTTTGAAAATGTAAATGTAATAAAAGTATGAATAGACTCTCCTGAGGAAGTGCATACACATGTATATTTATATGTATGTTACATATAAGCACAGTTGCAAATTATCACATATGGATGTATGAGATATACATATATATGTGCGTACATATGTACAAGCACAGGGACCTTCAGTGGATTGTATAGGTTTTTTTCTGGACACCAGATTGAGAGATCTTTCTACAAGCAGACCTCCACATTTGATTTTACCTACTTTAAATGCTAGTGTTTTCCCAGGTTCAGATATTGCCATTTATCATAACCCGAAATAGACTTTTCTGCAAATTTTATAAGATTGGCAGGATTTTAAAATTTATTTTAATTAGACACAATAATTGTACATGTTTATGAGGTACAATGTAATTCTTAAAAACCTGAATACAATTTGTAATAATCAAACTAGAGTAATTAGCATTGCTATTACTTTAGACATTTGTTATTTTTTGTGGTAAGAAGATTCAAAATCATTTTTTCCAATGATTTTGAAATATACAGCATACTATTGTTAACTATGGTCAACCTACTGTGCAAGGGAACACTGGAACTTATCCTATCTAACTATAACTCTGTAACTTTGTGTACTTTGACCACCTTTGTACTTCTCCCCTTCCTCCCTAACCTTCCCAGCCTCTGGTAACTGGCATTTTTCTGTTTCTATCATATCAACTTTTTAAGATTTCATATATGAGTGAGAACATGCAATATTTGTCTTTCTGTTCCTGGCTTATTTAACTTAATATAATGTCCTCCGGGGTCATCCATGTTACTGCAAATGATAGAATTTTATTCTTTATGGAAAAACAATATTCTGTTGTGTAAATATACCATATTTTTTCCTCCATTCACCCATTGGTGGATACTTAGTTTGATTCCATATCGTGATTATTGCAAATAATGCTGCAATAAACACAGAAGTGCAGATATCTATTTAACATATTGATTTCATTTCCTTTGGATACATACTCAGTAATGGGATTGCTGAATTGTATTGTAGTTCTATTTTTTATTTGTTTAATTATACTTTAAGTTCAGGGGTACATGTGCAGAAAGTGCAGGTTTGTAACATAGGTATACACATGCCATAGTGGTTTGCTGCATTCATCACCTTATCATCTACATTAGGTATTTCTCCTAACGCTATCCCTCCCTTACCACCGCTAACCTCTGCTATCCCTCCCCTAGCCCTCCTACCCCCCGACAGGCCTCAATGTGTTATGTTTCCCTCCCTGTGTCCATGTGTTCTCATTGTTCAACACCCACTTACAAGTGAGAACATGCAGTGTTTGGTTTTCTGTTCTTGTGTCAGTTTGCTGAGAATGATGGTTTCCAGCTTTGTCCATGTCCCTGCAAAGGACGCGAACTTAGGAACCATCATACAGTTTTTCATAGTGGCTATACTCACTTGTATTCCAACAAACAGTGTATAAGAGTTAACTGGTCTCCACATCTTCAACAGTTTTTATTATTTTTTGCCTTTTAAACAATAGCCATTCCAGTTAGGGTTTGATGATATCTCAATGTGGTTTCGATTTGCATTTCCCTGATTAGTGATGTTGAGCATTTTTTATATACCTGTTTGCTATTTGTATGTCTTCTTTTAAAAAGTGTCTATTCAGACCTTTTGTCAATTTTTAATCAAATTATTTTTATTTGTGGGGCTTTTTTTTTTTTTTTTTTTTTTTGCTATGGAGTTGTTTGAGTTTGTCACATATTGTAGATATTAACTCCTTGTAAGATGCATAGTTTGAAAATATTTTCGGCCATTATGTAGATTGTATTTCCACTCTGTTTATTGTTTCCTTTGCTGTGAATAAGCTTTTCAGTTTGATAGAATCTCATCTATTTTTGCTTTTTTTTACTTGTACTTTTGAGGACTTACTAAAAGAAAATCCTTACCCAAACCTACATCATGATGCATTTCCCCTAAATTTTCATAGTTTTGGGTCTTAATTTTAACTCTTAAATACATTTCCAGTTAACTTTTTAAGTAGTAAGGGGCAGGAGTCTAGTCTCATTTTTCTGTGTATGGTCATCAGGGTTTTCCAGCACCGCTTGTTTCCTTTACTGATACATAATATTCTTACATATTTACAGGGTATGTACAATTACTTTTTATATGAATAGAATGTGTAACGATCAAGTCAGGGTATTGGGGGCATACACTGCCTTGAGTATTTAGCAATTCTGTGTTGGTAGCATTTTAAGTTATTATTCTTGCTACATTGAAGTATACAATACATTGTCACTAACTATAGTCACTTCATTTTGCTATTGAACATGAGAGCTTATTTCCAGATTACTGTAAGTTTATACTGATTCCCCAGCCTCTCTTCATCTCCCCTTCCCATCTGCACACTCTTCCCAGTCTCTAGTATCTGTCATTCTATTCACTATCTCCATGGGACCAAGGTTTTTAACTCCCAAATATGAGTGAAAACATGCAGAATTTTTTTCTGTGCCTGAATTATTTCACCTAAAATAATAACCTCCAATCGCATCCATTTTGTTGCAAATGACATGATTTAATTACTGTTGTTGTCAAATACTATTATTTTATATACATATACACCACATTTTCTCAACCATTTGTCTCTTGATGGACACTTAGGGTGATTCCATACCTTTGCTATTATGAATAGTACTGTGATAGACGTGTGAGTGCAAGTATTCTTTGATATACTGATTTCTTTTCCTTTGGATAGACACCTAGGAGTGTAATAGCTGGACGATATGGAAGTTCTATTGTTATTCTGTTTGGGAAATCTCCATGCTATTTTTCATTTCTATTTCCATTTTCCATACTGGTTATATTGACTTACATTCCCATCAGCAATGTATTTATGTGACTCCCAACATTTATCCACTTGAATTTCAGGAATTCTATGGACCAGTGACTCATTTGAGCTTCCTAGTTTTCGGGTTTTTAATAGAATTGTCTACAGTGGATATCCTCTGTCTATCCCACCATTGTATGGCAGGTGTGTGGCAGGGGAACAGATAGTTTATATCTTCAGTTTCACAGGTCAAGACAAATTGTGTTCAAATAGCTGTACTTAAGACATTACACCTGAGAAGCCTTATCAATACCTGGACCTCATTTAAAGAATAAGATTCTGGAATTTGTGCTGATGCTATAGTAAAATGAGACTTTGAGTGGTCTTGGAGGTGTCAGGGTATATCTCACATGTGAGAGGAATGTGAATCATTGGGGGTCAAAGAAGAAACTGTAGAAGGTAGCCTGTGAGATGGGCCCCAATCATCTCTACTCTTGATATCCAGGCCTGTATAAAATCCCCTTGGTCTTATGTGTGGGCTGGATTCAGTGACTCATTTCCAATAAAAATGATAAGTATTAGTGAAAATGTAAGGCAGTTGTAATTCCTTAGACACTATTAGTTGTACTGTAAACTGACTTAGATAACATAGAAAATGGTATAGAAGCTTTCAAAAAAATTAAAAACATAACTACCTTATGATCCAAAAATTCCACTTCTGATTGTATATATATGAAATAATGGAAATCAAGATCTTGGAGAGATATATGCACCCCCATGTTAATTGCAGCATCATCTGCAATAGCCAACATATGGAACCAATTCAAATGTCCATTGAAAAACAAAGTAAGAAAATGCTGTATATACATGCAATGGAATAGTATTCAGCCTTAAAAATTAAATTATACTATTTGGGACAACATGAATGAACCTAGATGATATAACACTAAGTTAAATAAGCAAGTCACAGAAAGGCAAACACTGCATAATTCCACTTATATGAGGTATCTAAGGTAGCCAAATTCATATAAGCAGAAAATAGAGTGGTGGTTCTTAGCAGATAGGGAAGGAGGAAATGGGAAATTGTTGCTAAATGGGCATAAAGTTTCAGTTATGCAAGACAAGTTATAGAAATATGTTGTATGACATGGCAACTATAATTAACAATACAGTATTGTGTACTTTAAAATATATTGGGGATAGATCTCATGTTAAAGTGTTCTTATCACACACACACACATATATATACACACACAGAGACATACACAAGAAAACACAACAGAACACAAAGAAATTTCTGAAAGTAATTGGTATGTTTAATACCTTGATTGTGGTGATAATATCATGGGTGTATACATATGTTCAAACTCATCAAAATGTATACATTAAATATTTGTAAATTTTATATATCATTTCAATAAAGTGTTCTTAAGAAATATACCAGAAGTAATATTACTTCTGAGATTAGGTTATATATGTCTCAGGTGCACTCTTCCTCAATTTGTCTTGGAGCATCTTCTCTGGGTGAAGCCAGCTACCATGTTGTGAGGTGTCCTACAGAAAGGTCCATGGAGCCAACTGCCAATAGTGAGTTGACATCCTCAGTCCAACAGCCCACACAAAACTGATGTCTGCCAAAAATTCTGACTTTGGAAGCAAATTTTCCCCTCTCCAAACCTTTAGAGGAGAATTCGGGCCCAGCTCACAGCTTGACTGCACCATTTTGAGCCCTTCAGCCAATACCAGCCATCTAAGCTGCTCCCAAACTTTTGATCTACAGGATTTCTAAGACAATGAATGTTTGCAGTTTCAAGCTGCTAAATATTGGAGTAACTTGTAACATAATGTATAACTAGTTTAGTACTTCTAAAATGAATAAACAATATTATAAGAGATACACACTATGTTTCTGATGACAGTATCCCAAATTTTCTTACAAAGCAACTGAAAACTTCAGTAGACTTTCCATATACATGAGTTCTGTGTCCATGGATTCAAACAACCATATATTAATAATATTTAAAATTGTGTTTATACTGACCACACACAAACTTCTTTCCTACTGCTTAAAAATCACAACTATTTACACAGCATTTACATTGTATTATTGCCTATTGCCTAAAAATCACAACTACTTACTCAGCATTTACATTGTATTAGGTATTATAAGTAATCTAGAGATCATTTAAAATATATGGCAGGATGTGTATAGGTTATATGCAAACACCAAAACATTTTATATTAGGAACTTGAGCATCCATGGACTGAGACATCTGTGGGAGGTCCTGAAATGAATTCCCCACAGATACCAAGGGACCCTACTACAAATCTAGCAGACTTTTCAAGGGATGGGTATATTTGCTGGGCTAGTTTCCATTTCATGCCTTTTTCATTATTGCAGATTCTATTTTGAGGAACCAATATTCCTTTATTTCTTGGTATCCTAGATACTAGAATTCGACTTCATTGTTTTCAAAGTCTTTACTATGAAGGTCTTAGCCTTTGTGTATCCAATGCTGCCAGTACATCTTAACCACTGAATCTTTATCAGTTGATTTTCAATTCAGGATCTTCTAAAATGTTCTACAAAGTGCAAGCTCTCTGCTTAGTTGTGGCCCTTGAGAATGTTTATGTGTTTATTTGGCTCTACTGGTCCTTCTATAACTAATCAGGCTGCCTTGAATTCATATTTTTCAGTTATATGTCACCTCTGCATACTGAGTCAAATGTGTGGGCATTTATTTTAAAATCCTTACTGTTATTACAAGGAGTAGTAGAAGGTATTCAATCATATAGAGCTATGGACTAGCTCTTTTACCAAAAATTTTTTTGTGATGAGTCTACCTCCAAGTTATTGTTTCAATTTATACCTGTTGTCTAAACATAATATTAGCACATTTTTTCACTCTGGGAAGTATTCAGAAGTAAATATTACAGTTTTGACAATTCCATTTGTAACCAAAATTGTCCAATCAGGAGAAACTGTATTGAAGTGTAATAAAGAATGCAACCTTTGTGAAAACTGGGATTGAAATCCTATCACTACCTTATTCAACTTTTCATTCTTGGTCAAGTTACCTGATCTTTACCTTTAAAACAGATGAGAAAAAATAATAAGGATTCATGGGCTTGTTATGAGTATTCAATAAATTACTATACATAAAGTCCTGAGAAAAGTTCCTGTCATACAGTCATTACTCGATATATAGGAATATTGCAATGCGTACTTTCATAAGTAAACTGGACTGAGCATGAAGTACCTAGATATTTGTTCAAACATTATTCTGGGTATTTTTGTGGGTATGTTTTTGGGTAGCATTACCATTTAAATTGGCATACTGAATAAAACACATTGTCCTCCCCAATGTAAGTGAGCCTCTTCCAATAGGTTGAAGGCCTGAATAGTGCAAAAATGCTGATGTGTGTGTATATATATATATATGTGCATATATGTATATACATGTATACATACCAGCCTTGTTGCACTATTCACATATATGTATGTGTGTGTGTGTGTGTGTGTGTGTGTGTGTTTGTGTGTATGTTGTTGACCACTATTCTGTTTTCTGCTTATAGCTATATATTATCAGATAGGTTATATATATATATATCTGATTAACATATATCACCTATCTGATAAAAGTGAAGTTTTCCCCAAATTGCCAAGAATTTGCTTATGCCTGATGGACAAGAACTGTCCATCCCTAATTTTAAGGGAACCTGATAATCACGTGCAGCTGGTATCATCACTGTCCCAACAAAACTGTTTCTGTTATTAAGAAAAAAGCTAATTAAAATTAGATAAGTTTATCAATCTCTATTTCATTAACTATTTATAGTTCTTTTTTTCTAAATTGCCATTTTATTTGTTGGTCCATTTTTCTGTTCACCTGCTCTATTTTTTCCTCCTTACATTATTATATAGTTTGGTACAACAATATGCTGGTAAATGTTTAAAAACTAGCTCTCATCACAAAACGAAAGAGGCTAATTTGTAGTATTTTTAATATTTATGGCATAAATGCTCTTACTGTTGCCAATCTCACAGTCCCAAAGTAATGTCATTAAATGTGGAGTTAGAAAGAGATTAGCAGTAATACACCATTATCTAGTAATTCCACCCCAAAGATACAATAAACATAAATTTGGAAGCATAGATAATAGTACAACATAGTAAACTAATTAGAAAGTTATGTTTTCCCATTTTTATTACAGTTATTTTTAAAATTATTTATTTAATTTTCTGTTTATATAATTTTTGTAATAGTGACTTTATTTAACAACTGACACAAAAGTAATGTAACAGTTGGCTTTTACAAGCTATGAGCTGGCTCCAGCACAGAAGTGGTTTCACATGCATGTCTCTATCTGTATGTAAGAGAGCATATTTATGCTTTAACAATCTTATTAATTATATTTTATGCTTATATACTGATAATTTATATTTATGTTTTTAATTTTGACAGGGGCATGTTAAAATCTCTTCATTGCTATTTTATTTCTGTATAATTCTGGTATTACATTATAATTAAGAGAATTTTTCTCTTGTATCATCAATGAGAATTAGATTTTCTTGTAACTTTTTAATTTTTTTATTTATTTACAAACTTCACAAGCTAGGTGTAGTTTTAGGTACTGGAAATACAGAAGTGACATCTTTGAAAGTATGTGCTCTGAAAAAGTAGGTTTGTGTTGGGATATGGGGAGTGTCTTTGGCATAGGAAGAAAAGGGTTAGTAGCTGGCCTACAGCTTATCATGATTCCCATGAGGACATACTTGCAGTCAGAAAAAGAAAAATGTTCAGGTCAAGTCATCTTAACAACATGTTATTAGACCTTCTGATGCTATTTACAGATGGAAATGGAGTCTTTATCTATGGGATGCTTTTTTCAGGACCTGCTCTAGTTGCTTAGACAACAGAAATCTGGAATTGATGGATTTATGTAGCAAAGTATGCTAGAAAATACTATATATCATATAATAATTGGGTATAAAAGACATGTTTTATGTTACTTTTATATAAATAATACAATGTATAATAAATATAAATACAGTTACTTTTATATAAATGATGCTTCACATGCATTGCTTAAGACCTTGTATGTTAAATCCCAATCCAATGTACCCAATAAAAGAAGACATAGGAAAATAGGCTGATAGTTTTAGGCTGTTTTAGACGTGCTCTTCCTTGGTTACGCAATTGCCAGGATCCATTGAATTTCTAGTTACCTTTCTTATTGGTCAGATCTCTCTGATCTTAATGAGTCTGACCTTGTTTCTGGTTTTTTTGTTTTTTTGTTTTTAGTTTGAGGGACAGTAAATAATAACAACAGTAAATAAAATACCTGATAATAACTACTATGCAGATAATTAAAATGCTTTGAGTTTGAAGAAATTTAAAATGTGACTGATTTAGATCTTATGATCAGAGAAAGACTATTTGAGAAGACAATGTTTTTAATATTGAACTGAAAGGTAAGTGATGCAACACTCCAGAAGAGCATCCCAGGAAGAGACTTGGCAAAAGAGCCAAAGATGAAAATGAGCTACATTAACATAGAAAAAGTGAATAAATTCCAGATGTCAAAGATGTCATGAGATTGAGTGGGAAAGGCGGAACATAAGTCCTGAAAGATGAAGAGATATCAAGTAATTCAGGCCTCATGGCCATAGGTGAAAAATTTAACATTATTTTAAGTCCCCAGTGAAGCCACTGAAAAGTGACAATATATATTTATATTACTGCCATGGGAAGAATGAATCATAAAAAGCCATGATTGGAAACAAAGAGAAATTACTATAATGGTACACACAAGAGAAGATAATGACTTTGAGCAGGAAGTTAGGAGTGGAATGGAAAAGAAGGGGAAGGATTCAAAATAAAGAGGTAGGGTCTAATGTAGTCATCTCAAATTGGTTTATTTTGTGCCTAGAGAACATCTGGCAATGTATGGAGACCTGTTTTATTATCACAACTGGGGATGGAAGTAGGCACAACTGGTATCTAAATGATAGATGCCAGGAATGATGTTAGGCATCCTACAAAGTACAAGACAACCCCTGATACAAAGAATTAGCCAGCCCAAAAGTTCAGTAGTGCTACCGTTGAGAAACCCTGGTCTAACCAAATTGTCACTAGATTAGATATGTAGGTGGGACAGAAAGGGGTGACAAAGGTTGATCTCTAGATTTTTAGGTCTGAGACATTATTGATGTTCTTTTTCTTGTATACTTTTTTTCATTGATTTAATTTTCTTAAATGTTAATAATTTAATATTTATTTGTTTTGTGTAACTTGCTTGTTTTTTGTTTGTTTTGTTTGTTTGAGATGGAGTCTTGCTCTGTCGTCAGGCTGGAGTACAGTGGTGCAATCTTGGCTCACTGCAGCCTCCACCTCCTGGATTCAAGCAATTCTTGTGCCTCAGCTTTCCAAGTAGCTAGGATTACAGGCACGTGCCACCACACCAAGCTAATTTTTGTATTTTTAGTAGAGACGGTGTTTCACCATGTTGTCCAGGCTGGTCTCCAACTCCTGACCTTGTGATCTGCCCGCCTCAGCCTCCCAAAGTACTGGAATTACAGGCATGAGCCACCACACTTGGCCTGTTTTGCGTAAGTTTTATACATTTTTATGTACTCATTGGAACTTTTAATTTCTAACTTAATTGTATTATGGTTGCAAAACATGGTCTAAATTAAAACATTAAGTCTTTACAATGTATTGAAATTTTCTTTGTGAAATGCACCCTCACATACTCCTTGCCCATATATCCCCTGCTCAATGATGTTTAATTGAAATGCTTAAATATCTGGGGAAAAAAAGAGAAGATAAAATAATCTTCCCTTGATTTTTTTGCAAAATAATAATTTAAAACATAGAAAATACTTATTGTTTATAAGTATGTATAAAAAAGAAGTGTTCCAATAAGTTCACCGTATTTAAATTTCCATAGTTTAATTATAAGCAAATTTTCATTTCTTTTTTAATTTTTTGAAGTATAAGAAATAGAAAAGTTGAGAAATCATATGTATATCGTTTGATGACTGCTTACCAATTAAATTCCCCCATGCAACCACCACCTAGATCAAAAAGCAGAACATTGACAGCACTCCAGAAGTCCCTTTAATGACTCTTTTATTCATTGCTGCCTGAAGGGTAACCACTATTCTACTTTTAATGCCATATACTGGATTAGATTTTTCAAAAACATTTTGTCCTCAGAACCATACAAATAAAGATTGGATCTTATTGATTCAACAGTATGTTTTGAGACACATTCATAACGTTGTTTGTCATTGTAGTTCATTCACTTTCATTGTTCTACAGGATTCTAACTGATAAACAGTTGAAAATTTATTCCTACATTTTACCTACTGTAGTTGCCAATATTTTGCCTTTATTACTGAGGCTCTTGCTTATATTCCTGTACATGTCATTTGAACATGTACATGCATTTCTGTTAGGCATATACTTAGAAGTTAAATGGCTGGTTATGGATATGCTCTCCTCTAGTAAACACTGTCAAATGATAGAATAAATTACCATACGACCAGCAGTGTGTGGATTTTTAGTTGCTCCATATGTCTACCTTTTTCCTTTTCTCTTTTTTGCATTTTAGCAATTGTGAGTATGCAGCAGAATTGTAATGTGATCCGAATTTGCACTTACTTGATAAATAATAAAGTTGATTATCTTATCTTATGTTTATTGCCCTTTTGGACATTCAAAGGCCTTTTAAAGTGTCTTATCTAAACATACATATTTTTCAGTTTGTTTGTTTATAGTTCAGAGGTCTTTTATTTAGTTATTTTTTTTTACACCTATTATTCCATGATTCATAGAAAATAGGCTCCAGCAGCTCAGGCTTTGCACTGGTTCTCAAAAGTACACTTCTTCGGGTGGAGTCGGCTAGTACTTCAGTTGAACTCACATGCCTTTCGCTTTTGCTTCCTTCTTTTTCTGATCATTTTCCTTCTTGCATTTGAAAAAGTTATCTTGGCTGCTGGAGGGCTTCATATGCTCGATATGCACATTAATTATCTTGGCAATATTGCTCTTGTTTGTTTATAACAATGCCAATAGCATGCTGGGTAACATTGTAGACTACTGCACTTTTGCCATGGTAACATTTGTGGGGCATTCCTTTTTGAACAGTATGCATTCCTTTGATGGCTGCAGCATCACCATTTTTACAGGTTCACATGTATATGGCCAAGGGAACACCTCTATGTTTTCTAAAAACCCTAGAGAACCTATATAGAGTACTTCTCCTCCTCTGTCCCTTTGTGTCTGTCACTTTGGCGGATTACTGGAAGAAGTTTCTAGCTGAAAGGCTAAATTTATAGTGTGATAATGTTTTAAATATTACACAGTATTTTGTAACACATTTCTTCAGCAATAATTTCTGCTGTATATTCTTGTGTATTCTTTCTGTGATAACCTATGCAAATATGAAGTTTTTCATAATCTTATATTTATATAAATATAGAGTTTTATATCGATATAGAGTTATAACAAAAGGAAAGTTTTTTATGACTTTATATGGATGCATATGAATGTACTATGTATGTAAAACTTATTTTTAAAAAGCAAATGGGAGGAGTTTTACTTCTGGGAAGACAGAGCAGAAGTACTTGTTTCTGTTCCTCTCATTAAGTATAGCTAAACCCTTTGAGCATTATATAGAAGATAACTGTGGGGATATTTGGAAAAATAGAGAGAAGGCAAATTACACAGGTAACTTGAGTCATAAGCAATGACATGGAGGAAATTTTACTGGGGTTTCTTTTTGTCTCATATACTCTAGACTGGGTACTGTAGAAAACAGGAAAAAGCAGAAATGCCAACAGAAGCAGACAAAAATGTCCCCAAGAAAAGCATACTCTCTCTAGTTAGAGAACCTGGAATGGAGCAATTTAGCAAGATAGCAAACTTTTAGATAAATACTGTACTCCAGCTAAACAGTGCAGAAAAGTACATGTACCCAACAACTTAAAGTATAATAAATAAATAAATAGAACAGCAGTGCTTACTAACCAACAAAATCCACAGCATATCAGAAGGATGATCCACTATAATCAAGTGGGTTTCATACAAGGGAGGTGGGAATGGTTTAACACATACTAGTCAAAAAATGTCATACACCACATAAATAGAATTTTAAAATCTCATAATCATCTCAATAGATGCAGGAAGAGCATTTGACAAAATATATCACCTCTTTAGGATTAAAACCTTTAGCAAAATTGGCATATAAGTGACATACCTTAAAGTAATAAAAGTTGTCTATGACAAGCCCACAGCCAGCATTATACTGAATGGGGAATGGTTGAACGCATTTCCCCTGAGAACTGGCACAAAACAGCAATGAACACTTTTACCACTTCTATTCAACATAGCACTAGAAGTCCTAGCCAAAGCAATCAGATGTAAGAAAGAATAAAGGGCATTCAAATTAGTAAAGGGGAAGTCAAATTGTCACTGTTTGTTGATAATCTGATTATGCACCTAGAAAACCCTAAAAACTCATCCAGAAAGCTCCAAGAACTGGCAAATGAATTCAGCAAAGTTTCAAGATACAAAATTAAGGAGGTGAAAGACTGCTACAACCAAAACTATAAAACACTGCTGCAAGAAATCATAGGTGACATAAACAAATGGAAACTCATCCCATGCTCATGAATAAGTAGAATTAATATTGTGAAAATGACCATACTGCAAAAGCAATGTATAAATTCAATGCAATTTCCACCAAAATACCACCATCATTCTTCAGATAACTAGAAAAAACAATCCAAAAATTTATATGCAATCAAAAGAGAGCCTTCATAGTCAAAGAAAGACTAAGCAAAAGAACAAATGTTGAGGCATCACATTACCTGTCTTCAAATTACACATCAAGGCCACAGTCAAGGGAACAGAATGGTATTGTTATAAAATAATTTCAGATAAGTTCTACTAGAGTTTTATAATATAATACATAACCAGTCCAGGATTTAATAGAAAAGTATTCATTATGCTAAGAACCAAAAAATCTAAAATCAATTGGGAAAATACAATAAAAAACATCAACATTAAAATGATCCAATTTTAGAAATATGTGATAAGGATTTTATAGCAATCAAATAAAAAAAAAATAGAAAGCCACAGCAAAAAAACACAGAAAATATAAAAAATATCAAATAGAAATTTTGAAACTAAAAATGTTATAACCAAAATAAAATATAAGTGGTTCAATAGCAGAATGGAAAGGACAGAGAATGAAACGGTGAACTTGGAGACAGAACAGTAGAAATTGCCCATTATGAACAACAGAGAAAAACTAAACTGGGGGAAAAAAAAACCCAGAGCCTCAGGAATATGTAGTACTATAATATAACAAAATATTAAGAACTGCGGTAATCAGTGTCTAAAAGGGAAAGAAAAAAGATTGAGGTTAAAAATTTTTGAAGAAATAATGGCAGAATATTTTCCAAATCTGACAAAACACACACACACACACACACACACACATACACAGAGAGAGAGAGAGAGAGAGAGAGAGAGAGAGAGAGAGAGACTCACAATTTCAAGAATCTGATAGAATCTTAAATAAGATAAACTGAAAGAAATCCATGACAAAACACATCATAGTTAATGATCTGAAACTTAAAAACAAAGAATATTTTAGAAAGCAGAGAAATTGGTGCATTACCTTTAAGGGAAAAATGATTCCAATGAAAGTACATTTCTCATGAGAAATCAAAGAAGGTTGAAAGGAAATGACAAAGCCTAATTCAAGTACTGAAAAAAAAATCTACCAACCTAGAATTTTATAGGCAGGAAAAATGTCACTGAGAACTAAAAGGGAAATCAAAACATTTTAAGATGAATAAAAACCAAGAAAATTTGATGTCAGTAGACTTACCCTAAAAGAATAAAGGGAGTTAAACAGAAATTGGATGATAGTAGGAGAAAATATAAAACAACAGAAATTTTTTAATGACAAAAGAAAATTGTGGAAAATAAAATAGATTTTCTCTTCTTGATTTATGTTTGATGATTATAGCAAAACATATAACACTAAGATGGTTCTCAATATATGTAGAGGAAATATTTTAGATAACTACATTATATGTTTAGAAGGAATGTAATGGACAGTAGGGATTCTATACTTCAACAGGTAAAATATTAACAACAGTAGATTTTAACTAGTTATATGTGTATATAATATTATACCTAGAGCAACCACTAAAGATTCTATACAAAAATATATGCTCAAAAACACTGTAGATCAATCAAAATACAACTCTACAAAATGTTCATGTAATAGGAAGGCAAGAAAAAATAAAACACAGAAACAAACAACAGTGAGAGTGAACAACAATGAGAAAACAAAAAATAAAGTTACAGACTTAGGCAGAATTACATACATACGTACATGCTTAATTACATTAAGTATTAATGGTACAAATACAATTAAATGACAGATTGGAAGACTGAACAAAAACCAGCCAATCAACCAAAATAAATATAACCCAACAATACGCTGTCAAAAGGAAACTACTTCAAATATAATGATATAGTTAGGTTGAAAGTAAAAGGATGAAAAAAGACACAGCATGTGTGTTAAACCATTCTTGCGTTGTTCCAAAGAAATACCAGAGATTGGGTAATTTATAATGAAAAAAGGTTTAATTGACTTCCAGTTCTATAAGCTATACAGGAAGCACGGCTCTGACATCAGCTTCTGGGAAGGCTTTAGGAAGCTTAAAATTATAGTGGAAGGCAAGGGGGAGCAAGCACATAACATGGTGAAAGCAGGAGCAAAAAAGAGCAGTAGGAAAGGTGTCACACAGCCTTAAACAACCAGATCTCATGAGAACTCATTCACTATTTCAAGGAAAGGACCAAGGTGGTGATGTTGAACTATTCATGAGAAATCCACCCCCATGATTCAAACATCTCCCACCAGGCCACACCTCCAACACTGGGAATTACCATTTAGATGAGATTTGGGCAGGGACAAATAACTGATTCACTCTGCCCCACCCCACCCAGTTCTCATGACCTTCTTATATTGTAAAATACAATCATCCCTTCTCAATTGTCCCCACAAAGTCTTAAGTCATTCCAGCATTATCTCAGAAGTCCTAAGTCTCACATCCAAATTCATATCTGAAAATGAGTTTCTTCCACCTACTGAAGTGACTTTGTTGTCTGGGGAAATACTCAAAGTTCATCATCTTGCACCAAGAAGATTAAGGAAATGGACACACATGGGTGGGTTAAGGAGTGGAAAGTTTAATAGGCAGAAAAGAAGAGAGCAGCTCCCCCATGCAGAAGGAGGAAGAGGTCAAATGCATTTCCCTGTTCATGGCAGGATACGGTTGGCTATATAAAGGTGCTTCAGAAGGCAGTGTAAGGCAGTGTCTGATTTCCATAGGGCCCACAGGATTGGTTTGACCAGGTGTGTCACTTATATAGCCCACAAAGAAACTGGTCACCCCACCTTAATCTTTTATTATGCAGATGGGGTTCTTTACCTGGCTTGCACCATGATATTTGCACATGTGGCTCCAAAGAGAAGGGAGAGGAGAACTGCCATGTTGGATGCACCTGGCTTTTTGGTACAGCTGTCAGCATTTATGCAAGCTTCCAGCTTACTTATCTGTGCTTTCTTCCAGAAAAGAAGTGGTTCTGGGGCTGCTTTTTATTAAAAGAAAAGCCTTACCAAAGACTCCTGTACTCTCACTATCTGCCTAAATAATTACTTGTTAGCTCCTGTATCCCCCTTTAGGAGCTGTAACTTTAAATACTGTTAGGGGGTCTTGGACAACGACTCTTTCTGGATACTTCCTGCTGAAAAGGGGTGTTGAGTGAAGCAAAGCAGTTAGAGTTCCTCCTGGGGTTGTTCTAAGAGTCCTCGGAAGAATGGTGTGTCCATGTGTGGTTCTGCCTGTAGCACCATTTGGAGTTTGATTGCTTATAGACAAGAAGAAACTAAGTTATAGCATTAAGAATACAAGGTTCAAACATAAATATAAGACCTATAAGCAAGAAGGGGCTTCATAAAGGGGTTAATCAATTCTATAAAGAAGACTGGATGTGGAGAAATAGGAACGCTTTTACACTGTTAGTGGGAGCGTAAATTAATTCAACCACTGTGGAAGACAGTGTGGCAGTTCCTCAAAGATCTAGAAACAGAAATGCCATTTGACCCAGCAATCTCATTACTGGGTATATACCCAAAAGATTATAAATCATTCTACTATAAAGACACGCGCACACATATGTTTATTGTGGCACTGTTCACAATGGCAAAGAGTTGGAACCAACCCAAATGCCCAGCAATGATAGACTGGCTAAAGAAAATGTGGCACATATACACCATGGAATAGTATTCAGACATAAAAAAAGGATGAGCTAATGTTCTTTGCAGGGACATGGATGAAACTGGAAACCATCATTCTCAGCAAACTGACACAAGAACAGAAAACCAAGCACTGCATGTTCTCACTCATAAGTGGGTGTTGAACAATGAGAACACATGGACACAGGGAGGGGAATATCACACACTGGAGTCTGGGGGTGGGTGGGCAAGGGGAGGAATAGCATGGGGTAGAGGGATTGGGAGGGATAGCATTAGAAGAAATACCTAATGTAGATGATGGGGCAATGGATGCAGCAAACCATCATGGCACGTTTATACCTAAGTAACAAACCTGCACAATCTGCACATGTACTCCAGAACTTAAAGTATAATAAATAATAATTTAAAAAAACAATGTTTTTAAAAGACAGGAATTCATTAAAGAGAGAGTGTAGCCACTCGGGGCTTGAGCCCACATTTTTTCTTAGCATGTCAATGATTTTATCTAATCTTTAAGTACCCGTAGGTTTTCTTCTACTTAACTAGAAGTGTTGATCCAGAATCAGCATGTTTGATTTAAAAGTGCACAGGTACTCCCGACTTCTGCTGTAAGGACATCTAAGTCCTGTCTATTTTGTGCTACTACTAAAGCTAAAGAGTTTATAGAATGTTGTGCTTCTGTGGCTCTTACTGTTGCTTTCCATCCTCGTTGCATCATAATAGAAATATTAAGTGTTGATCTTATGAGGAAAGGGATACCGGCAAACAAGAATAGACCTCTGGCTATAGAAGCTCCCACCCATGGTTTTTCTCAGATGAGATTGTCATGTGAATGCCCTCCCCACACTTCCCTTTCAGTTAAAACTCCATATGAGAGCATGGAAATGAAAGATCTTTTTTGGCATATCCAAGATAGTGCAGCTTTTAGAAAAGAGCCTGAGTTAGGTACGCACTTATATGATGCTGCCTTGTCAGTGGAATTTAAAAATAATCAGTCAGGAACCACTGCTACTGCAGTACAAGTTCTCTTCCAACGTCTAGGGAGGATTAAGTGTAGCCAGGAGCCACAAAGGAAATATAGCCCTGTTCCTTGAAGGAATGTTTCTAAGTTGTGACTTGTGAGAGACAGATTTTTTTTCTCGTATCTTAAAAGTTTTTCCCTCTTACATATAATAGAAGCATCATGGAGATACATATATCTGTATTTGGGATAGTCATTTAAGATGCAGTTTGCAATTTTACATGCTAAGTGAGAAGGGTCTGCCTGACAAATTTTTGAAAAATTAGGGACAAAATATGTCCTGACCAACATATTAGATAATCCTCATGACCAGGGCTGTCAGTCCTGACGTCCCCAGTTTGTCCATAAATTTGTAGGTCATCACTATTGGTGGGCCTCATTCAGGGGTCTGGAATTCCATGAGTGGGCATGTTTGGAAAGGCCCATGTGTTATTTTTCACATCATAGTACATTGAGTCAAAGGGGCTACCTGGAACCTGCCATTCCCACTGGCACTTTGAACCAGGAGAAGACAGACTTCGAAAGCCTCCCCATAGGGCTTCTAATTTTCTTACATCATCTTTAGTGCATTTGTTTCTCCAAATCTCTGAGTTTTCAGTGATTACAACTGTTGTGTTATCATATTTGAGATCTCTCAGGTATAGTCCCTTTCTCCTGCTTAGAAAGCAAGGAGAGGCATTTGCTGTTACCCAGTCAACTTTCCCAGCCTGAGAGTGTGAATCTTTTGGTCCATGATAGGCTGTCTATAGTAATTAAGCGGTTTGGCCCTACTTCCTCATAGGCCCTATAATATGCACACTAAAAAGTGTTTCCTTTTCCAGTCACATCCTCTCCTTTCTCTGTTTATCCTCTTTGTTCTACTATAGGAGACACATTGCTCATCTTTGTATTTCTCTACTGCCTGCAGAGCTTCCTGCTTTTTGGCTACAGTGATGGTCTGGCTTAGGAGCAGCATAATATTCCTTCATGTGAGTTCAAACACGTGAGTTAAATTTTAGAAAGCTTCTATATACTTATCAAGGTCATCAGAAAATTGATATAATTCTACCTTTATTTGCCTAAGCTCCTATAATAGGAAGGTAAAATAAACCCTAACAGATCCACTTCCATCAGGCATTTCTTGCAGGGGAAGAGTGAAGCAGAGGGAGTGGGTGGTTTTGGAGATGGTGGAGCTGGAGGAGCTGATGGTATGGTTGGAGGTGGTTCTAGATAAGGGAGACTGGTAGAGTTGAGACATTCAATAGCTATCTCAGATTGCTACCCTGGAATCTGCTTTAGCTTTGGGTCATAATTTCCTATGGGCTTGCCTGACACAGCTGCTAAAAGAACTGGGTCAACTGAGGAGTTTTGTTTTCAAAGTCTCAAGGTCAAAGGAGTCCCAGTGCTCCAGAATGCACTCAGGAAGAGCGCAGACTGAATGAAGATGGTCTGTTACCCATCTAGAAAGAGAAGGTGAGAGAAAAGGCATCCTGTTAGTCTTCTTCCTTTCAGTATGACTCAGAGTGGAAAGGAAGACAGTGAGAGTGTCCCCCCTACCATTTTCCCTCCTTGGTTCCTGGGTCCCAGGACCTTGTTAAATGTGAAGCCCATGGTTGTAGACATGACCCTGCAAGCCATGGAACCAGAGAAACTAGATAATGGGATTAGTCATGTGTACCCATGCAGTGCTAGTTCTCTACTTGTGAGTTCCCCTTTGACTTCTTAGACTTGTTTGATCTGTGTGCCTCCCTGATAAATGGATCTTGGGAAAGACTATATAATAGTTGCCTTTGGGCAAGGCTCCCTTAATGAAGGGAGTGTGCTAGACTGAACTCTGCGTCCTTCTATTATGGGTCATGCTAAAGCATTTACCCTTTGAGAATGGTTGTGTCAACTTCTGGATTTAAAATTCCCTTACAAATAAAGCACTGTTTTAATTGGAAACAGAATAGGTGTCTTAAAGGAATGTAGGGACCTAATGGCAATTTTCCTGCCGATGGAACAATATTGGAACTAAAATTCGGCTCCGGAGGACATTTTACTCATAATTGTTGAAGGCAGAACTTCCCTGTTCACAGATGGGGCAAAGAGCCTGATTTCTAGTATAACGTGAGAAAAGGGAGGAGAATTGGGAAGCTACAGGGTTACGGTAAAGGACCAAAAATGTGCCTCATTGAGAGGAATTGTCCACTAGGTGGCGGTGTTCATCTAGAAATACCAAGTGCTCACCAGAAAAAGGGTAGAGAAAGACACGTTTATTGGGATACTACAGTATTTGCTGATCTTTCCTAACAGAACTGTTTCCCTGCACTGTAAAAATTCCCACACATTTCATACACAGAGAGAAGAGGAGACATGGTAACTGTGGATAGGAAAGGATGAAATTTTGCAACAGGATAGCAGGGGATCCTTTTTGCCAACACTTAGTCAAGCAGTTGGAGGATGGGATTAGCCCCAAAGCCTTTGGATAACACCAGCGTTTTGCCCTGGCCAGAAAACCTCAATTGCTCCCAGTCCTGTGTGATGGCTAGGTCCTTCGTGAAATAAAACGGGGTTCAAATAATGGCCAACACGCCCAATGTCCTGTGGATATTGGGGGGTTGTTCATGTTCTCCCAAGCAGGCTTTACATCCAAGTCTTCACGTACAGCAGCCATGCAAATTATATCTAAATGGCCGAAGGATGCCTGCTATTGCTTTGGTCTGAATTTTAAATGGAGGCTGAGAGCCTCGAAATTAAAGGATAGATTTGAAGTTTGTTTCCATACTCACTTCTCTGATGATTTATATCTTCCATGTAGGTTCCAATCTCAGACCAGCCCTCACATGAAGCGGTTTCATTGCCTGGGGAAATACCTGAGGTTCATCATCTCACATCAAGAAGATTAAGGACACACAGACATATGGGTGGGTCAAGGAGCAAAGAAGTTTAATAGGCAGAAAATAAGAGAATAACTCCCCCATAAAGAGGGAGGAGGTCTCCGAACGGATTTTCCATTTTGTGGTAGGGAGTGATCGGGTATATAGAAGGGTTTGAAGAAGTGGTATCTGATTTACATGGGGCTCATGGGACTGGTTTGACCAGGTATGCCACTTATATAGCCTGCAAAGAAACTGGTCACCACATCTTAATCTTTTATTATGCAGATGGGGTTCTTTACCTGGCTTGGACCATGACACCTGCACACATGACAAAAAGAGAAGGAAGAAGGGAATTGCCATGTTGGATGCACCTGGCTTTTAGGTACAGATGCCAGCATGCATGCAAGCTTCCAGCTTGCTTATCTATGCTTGCAGCTTGACTTTTCAGTCAGGCTGAAAATAAAATAAAAGCCTTAGGCCTCCTGTTTCCTCACTATCTGCCTAAATAATTACTTTTTAACTCCTGAGTTAATTGCTATGAGCCTACAAAATCAAAACAATTTGTTTACTTCCAAGACACAATAGGGGTATAGGCATTGGGTAAACATTCCCATTCCAGAAAGGGGAAATTAGCCAACAGAAAAAGGCAAAATGTTTCATGCAAGTTCAAAACCCAGGGAGCAGTCATTAAATCTTAAAGCTACAAAATAATCTCCTTTGACTTCATGTCCCATATCCTGTGCACACTGCTAAAATGGCATTGGACAACTCTGCCCCTGTGGCTTTGCAGAGTGTAGCCCCCATGGCTGCTCTCATGGTTGGAGTCAAGTGCTTGTGGTTTCCCCAAGTACAGATGTAACTTGCTAATGGTTATACCACTCACAGGTCTACAGGATGGTGGCCCCCTTCTCTCAGTTCCACTAGGAAGTGTCCTAGTGGGAACTCTGGGTGGGGGCACCCACTTCACATTTCCCCTTGATATTGCCATAGCAGAGGTGCTTTATAAGGGCTCTGCCTATGCAGCACAACTCTGCCTATGCAGCAGGCCTCCACCTGGAAACCCAGGTTTTCCCACACATGCTGTGAAATCTAGGTGGAGACTTCTAAGCCTTCTTCACTTTTGCAGTCTGTGCACCTACTGACTTAACACCACATCAAAGCTGCCAAGGCTTACAGCTTGCACCATCTGAAACAGCAGCCCAAGCTGCATCTGGGCCGCTTTGAGCTGAGACTGAAGCTGGAGCAGCTGGGATCCAGGGAGCAGTGTCTTGTGGCTACACAGGGAAATTTTTCAAAACCGTTGAATTAGTCTTTTATAAGTTTCCAGCATTCCCTCAGCCTCCTGTCTTCAAAGCCCTCCGAACTCTTCTAGCCTCTGCCCATTACCCAATTTCAAAGCTGCTTCCACATTTTCAGACATCTTCACAGCCATGTCCCACTCTTCAGTACCAATTTTCTGTATCAAACCATTCTTGCATTGCTATGAAGATACATCTGAGGCTGAGTAATTTATAAGAGAAGAGGTTTAATTTTCTCTCAGTTCTGCAGGCTGTGCAAGAAGCATAGCTCTGATATCAGGTTCTGGAGAAGACTCAGGAAGCTTACAATTATCGTGGAAGGCACGTCACATGGTGAAAGTAAGAGCGAAAGAGAGTGGCAGGGGAGGGCCCACACACCTTAAACAAGAAGAGCTCACAAGAACTCACTCACTATGGCAAGGACAAAACCAAGGAAACGGTGCTAAACTATTCATGGGAAATTCATCCCCATGATCCAATGACCTCCCACCAGGCCCCACTTCCAGCATCAGGGATTACAATTCAACATGTGATATGGTTGGGGACAAATATCCAAAGTAGATCAGCAAGCAAACATTAATCAAAATAAGTCAGAAATAGCTTCATTAATATCAGATAAAGTAGGTTTCAGAGAAAAGAACATTCTCAGAAAAAAGGGACATTTTATCACAATAAAAAGGCCAATCTAACACAAAGATATGAAAACCCTGAATGTGTAGGTAACAAATAACAGAGCTGCAAAATATGGGAACTGAAATCTGGTAGATCTGAAAGGAGAAATAGACAAATGGACAGTTATAATTGGAGAGTTTATCTTAACACCCTTTTCTCAATAGTTGGAAGAACAAATAGAAAATCAGCAAGGATACAAAAAAACTCAACAATGAAGCCACAGGATCTAATCGATACTTATACCCCAAACAACAGAATATACACTTCCCCTACAAGCTAGCATAAGCCTGAATTCATTTTATAGAATTCAGCAATGTGAAAAATAACGGTACATGATTAGCAAAGAGTATTTATTTCCAGGTATTCAAGGCTGATTCAATATTCAAAAATTAATGTAATCTTCTATATTAACAAGCTAAAAAATAAATCATATGGTCATATCAATCAAATAGGAAAAAGTTTTGGCATGATTCACTTTCATTCATAAAATCATTTTCAGAAACTAGAAAGGAGGAAAAGTTGGTCTACTTGAGAAAGAAAATCTACAAAATCTATAGTCTAAATTATATTAAAAGGTGAAATTTTTTTTTTTTTTTTTTTTTTTTGAGACAGAGTTTCGCTCTTGTTACCCAGGCTGGAGTGCAATGGCGCGATCTCGGCTCACCGCAACCTCCACCTCCTGGGCTCAGGCAATTCTCCTGCCTCAGCCTCCTAAGTAGCTGGGATTACAGGCATGCACCACCACGCCCAGCTAGTTTTTTGTATTTTTAGTAGAGACGGGGTTTCACCATGTTGACCAGGATGGTCTCGATCTTTCGACCTCGTGATCCACCCGCCTCGGCCTCCCAAAGTGCTGGGATTACAGGCTTGAGCCACCGCGCCTGGCCAAAAGGTGAAATATTGAATGCTTATCACCTAAGATCAGAAACAATGTAAGACTGTCAGTCCTCACCACTACTAGTCCACACAGTATTGACATTTCTAGCCAGCATAGTAGGACAATAAAATGAGATTTAAAAACAACATACAGCGTGAAGGGAATTAATTAAACTGCTTCTATTTTAAGACGATATGATGTTCCACAAGGAAAATCACAAGGAACCTGAAATTAATAAGAGGGCTCAGCAAGGTGGCTATCCATAAGATAACACATGAAATTATATTTCTGTATACTAGCAATGAAAACATAAAAATAAATTTAAAAAAGACTTTTATATACATTCACAAATAATCAAATGGAAGGGTTTTAATCTAATAAAAATGATGTACACTGTAAAACTCTGTTAAAAAAAATCAAATAAATTCTAAATAAGTGGAGAAATATTCTGTATTCATGGATTGGAAGATTCAACATAGCAAGGATGTCAATTTTCTCTAAAATACCATATATTTGAAATGAAAATAAAGGAATGAAAATAGCTAAAACAATTCTGGGGGAAAAAAAGTAGGAGGAACCAGTTTACCTGATTTCATCACCGAAGTAATCAAGACTCTAAGGTATTGACAGAGGGAGAGAAAATACATCAAAGAGAATTCAGAAATAGTGTCAGAAAAGTACAGCCAACAGATTTGCGACAAACCTACAAAATCAATTTAAAAGATTGAAACGGGCCCAATTGTCCCATAGAACTGATGTTTATAATTTCTTATGAATAAACATAGAAATAGACCCTTCCAGTCTAAAAAATCAAAAAAGTTAAATTTGTCTTAGCTGATTTCCTTTCTCAGGCGAATCAACCAACAGGACTTCCATCTGGGAGTGTCAAGGAACTGAAATTTACACATTTCTTTCCAAATCACTAGATCTGGACCATAAAATGCCAAGAGTCCCCACCTCCCATGATTGCCTAACCAACCACCTGCCTCCTGTTGACCAACTCTTCTCCTTACCCCTCTCTAATTTATGTTTCCCATACGTGGTTACATTTCTTCCCTGATATGTAATAACGCCCAATTTTACTCAGTCAGGTAGATGGATTTGAGACTGATCTCTCATCTTCTCAACTGCAGCATTGTCTTGTGAGTAGGCTTCTGTCAGGCAGTCAGTAGGATCTTGATCAAACCCCTAATTTTTTGGTAACAGAATCAAGGATAGTCTTTTCAACAAATGGTGCTGGAGCAATTGAATAGCCATAGGCAACCAAACAATACTAACTAACAAAAAAATCCAAATCTTGACTTAGTTCTCACACTTTGTACAAATACAGACTCAAAATAGATCATAGTCTTAAATGTAAAACAAAACTAAAACAACTTTATAAGATGACATAAAAAAATCTTTGAGACATAGGGCTTGGGGAAGAGTGCTCTAAAATAATATTAAAGTAGGGCCAGGTACGGTGGCTCACACCTGTAATCCTAGCACTTTGGGAGGGCACGGTGGGTGGAGCATGAGGTCAAGAGTTTGACCTCAGCCTGGCCAATATGGTGACACTCTGTCTCTACTAAAAATACAAAAATTGGCCAGGCGCGGTGGCTCAAGCCTGTAATCCCAGCACTTTGGGAGGCCGAGGCGGGTGGATCACAAGGTCAAGAGATCGAGACCAACCTGGTCAACACGGTGAACCCCCGTCTCTACTAAAAATACAAAAAATTAGCTGGGCATGGTGGCGCGTGCCTGTAATCCCAGCTACTCAGGAGGCTGAGGCAGGAGAATTGCCTGAACCCAGGAGGCGGAGGTTGCGGTGAGCCGAGATCGCGCCATTGCACTCCAGCCTGGGTAACTAGAGTGAAACTCCGTCTCAGAAAAAAGAAAAAAAAAAAAATACAAAAATTAGCTGGGAGTGGGGGCAGGCACTTGTAGTCCCAGCTACTTGGGAGGCTGAGGCAAGAGAATCCCTTGAACCAGGAGGTGGAGGTTGCAGTGAGCCAAGATCGTGCCACTGACTCCAGCCTGGGTGACAGAGAGCAAGATTCCATATCAATAATAATAATAATAATAATAATAATATCAAAGTACAATTCTTTAAAATATTGCTAAATTGAACTTAATTGATATTAAAACTCTCGTTTCATGAAAAACCTCGTTAAAAGACAAACGACAGATTTGGAGCAAGTATTTTTAAAACTATATATCTAACAAAGAATTCATGTAAGAGCATATAAATAATTCTCAAAACTCAACTGTAAAACCAAGCTATTTAATTCTAAAATGTGTAAAGGATATAAAAAGACATTTCAGAAGTGAATATGTGTCTTGAAAACAAGCACAGGAAAATATGTTCAACATTACTAGCTATTAAGACCAGAATGAAATATCACTACATACTTTCTAGAACAGCTAAAATAAAAGTGATGTTTAAATATTATAAATAATAGTACTTTAATTTAAATATATTTAATCAATTTATTTTATTAAATTATAGTAACTATAAAAATAGTAATAACCAAAGGATGCGAAGAATGGGTCTCTTATACATTGCTAGCAGAAATGTAAAATGGGATATCCTCTATGGAAAACTACTTTGGTAATTTCTTTAAAAAAAACAACTAAACACACTTGTCTGTATACAACTCCTTGGGCATTCATAGCAGAGAAATGAAAATGTATGCCGTCATAAAAATGTTCCCATGATTGCTTATAGCAGTTTTGGGGAAACTTTCTTTGGAAATTGTAGCCTAAAAGTGGAAATAACCAAAATGTCCCTTAATGAATGAATGGTTAAACAAATTGCAGTACATTCATATTGTAAAATACAATTCAATAATACAAAGAGACTGTTGGTACACTCTGCACTGGAGTGTTAGTAAACTCCAGTATGACTGCTGAGTTAAAAAACAACAAAAAAAGTTAATCTCAGAAAGTCACATACAGTATGATTTTAAATCACTCTTGAAATGTCAATATTATAGAATTAGAAAACGTGATTTGTTTTCAGGGGTTAGGTACGGTGAGAAGGGGTGTGACTAAAGGTGTAGCATGATGGAAATCTTTTGGGTGATAGAGTAATTTTCTCTGTATGACTGTGGTGGTTACAAAAGTCTACCTACATGAAAGAATGGCATAGAAATATATATATATATATATATATATATATATATATATATATATATATATATACACACACACACATACATACAGTGTACCAGTGTCAAGTTCCTGGTTTTGATATTATTATACTATAGTTATGTAAGTTATAAGCATTATGGAAGACTCAGTGAAAAATACATGGGGCCTCTCTCTGTACTATCTTTGCATCTTTTTTGTGTCTATAATTATGTCAAAATTAAAATATTTATAAAAAAGAAAATGGTAGCATAATATATACATTTATTTTCACCTGGAAAAAAAATAACAATTTGTCCTGGGGATTATACCATACTACTTATTTCTTTTTATGGCCGTGTATTATATCAATTTTTATTTGGTCCAGAATCCTTCAGTATTTTTTTTTCTGACTTTTTGGTATAATAAGCATTGTTGCAATAAATATAGTTTACAGAACTGATATTGGCAAGTGTCTCACTTACCATGGTACATTCATATTAGGTGGCTACAGTGGTCATCTATTCCAAAAGATTGGGCATACAATTTGATGAATCGGTTCCATTACAGTACTGGCTATAAAGGTTATATATGTTACACTTATCTGTATGATAAATTTCTAAGAATGAAATTACTGGATAAATCTATTTTTATTATAGAAAACTTTAGTTTTAATACTTAATAGAAATAGCATTTCATTTTATTTTATTTTTATAAAATCTCTTAGGAATATTCATTATTTTAATGTAAATTTTAGAGTAAATTTTGCTAACTATAAGTTCACATTGACATTATATATATGATAAAATTATAGATTAAAATAGGGATAAAGAGTATCTTTCTGATATTGAGTTATCTCAAGATCACACTGTGAGTATAATTATTCAGGTCTTCTTAGTTACTTCTTAATTTTTTATATGGATTTAAAACATTTCTAGTTAAATTATTTTTATTTTTGAGGCTTTTGTAAACTGGATTGGTTTTTCAAAGACATTCACTAATTCTACTAAAATTTTTAAATAAGAAATGTATTACTTGTGTATTTTTAAAGTTCTTGCAGAACATGGCTTGATTTATTATGTGTCTACAAATTTTTTGGTTTTCTTGAATATACGGAAAATACCTCTCAGGCACAGTGACGTTTGTGTGTATGGGTGTGGGTGTGTGTGTACATTCTCTCTCTTCCACCCGTGTGGAGAGTCTAACAAAGAACTCTAAATCCAAAGGGTTAGCAGAGCCCAATTGCGGGCAGAAACTTCATCCCTAAACCATCATTTGAAAGGCCATAAGGAAAGGTCAACTGTCAACATCAGAGCTGAACATAGAAGAGAAATACAAGCCATGGAGATTATTCTTAAAGGAGTCAATTTGCCTTGACTAAAATTTTTTATTAAGTAGAAATGGGTTTTCCAAGGTTATTATCACTTAATTTATAAATAATAAAAGTTCTGATCCCTTTACTTATAGTTATTAATCTTTCTTCTTACTTAATTGTATTAGTATATCATAAATATCTCGAGGTGACAAAGGGCATCTCCCAGTTCTATACATATTTTTTATTAGAATTATTTTAATGTTTTAGCTGTAAGTACCATTCTAGCTTTTCATCATATATATACACACATACACATTCTAGCTTTTGGTAATATATATACACACACTGATCCTATTTTATTTTAAAAGGAGAGTGAATTTTGCCAATTATCTTTTCAACATGGACAGATTACTGATATCAAAGCAAATTATACTAATAATGTGTAAATATGGAATCATCCTTTCATTCCTAGTACATAACCCACTTGTTATGATATATCAATATGTGATATGCTAATCGATTAAATTCACAAATGTTTTTTAAATTTTTGTGAGACATTACTTTTTAATGTGTAATTAATCAATTATGTACCTAAATTAAACTGTATTTTGAAGCTTTGATATGAATAATACAAGGTTTCATAAAATAAATTTTTAAGCTTTATTTACTCTATAGTCTTGTATTAGTCAAGGTCCTTCAGAGAAACAGAACCAACAGAACACATGTGTGTGTTATTGTCTTTTTGTGTGTGTTTGTGTATGTGTGTATATATACACATATATGAGATTTATTATAAGCAAATGGCTTACAGGATTGTGGAGGCTGAGAAGTCCCATGGTATACTGCCTGCATGCACGCTGGAGACCCAAGAAAGCCAGTGATATAATTTCAGTCTAAGTCCTAAGGACTGAGAACCAAGGTAACCAATAGTGTAAAACCCAGTTCAAAGGCAGAATAGTGATGTTCCATCTCAACTATGCAGGCAGGAAGCAAAAAGGGGTTAGTTCCTCCTTCTACCTTTTGGTCCTGTTCAAACCCTCAATAGATTGGATGATTGATTTCCCACCCTCATTAGGGAGGGCAGTCTAATTCATTGAGCTCACCAATTCAAATGCTAATTTAATTTGAGCACATTCCGTCAGACACAACCAGAGATAATGTTTATATACACATTCCACAGAGTGGTCAAATTAACACATAAAAACCACTGTAGTTCTGGGGAGTACAAATGGCAATTAATAATGTGTATCCCGTAGGTATTGTGAATCCTCTCTAATTTTATCTGGGCTAAAACTTTAAAAGAGATAAATCATTTATAAATTTCTTACCTTTTTACTAATATTAAGCATGTATAATTTTTTATATATTGAAGTGTTCAGAAATTCAAATTTCATAAAAATATCAGCACATCCAATTTTTAAACTAACATTTTTGAAAGTTATTATTTATAATGTTTTAATTGCTTGAGGAAATTTTAGAGACACAGAGAGAAATTCACTAATTTCAAGACACTTATTTATTCAGTAATAAAAGAAATGTGGCCTGTATTCTGTTTTGATGACTCAATAATACATAAAAAATGAGTTATAATTTATTTTAAAATAGATTTCAGTATAAAAACCAAACAAGTTCAATGTGAGAATTTCTGATTACTATTTACCCAGTTTATCCATGATATCAACTGAACTTATCAATTATTCTTGGATGAAAGTAGATATAAATTATTTTCTTTTCCCTAGATCCAACAAAAATATAAAAGTTCATAAATAATTTCAGAAATTATTTATGTTTCAAGTTAACCAACCCTAGATTTCAATTACTTTTTTTTAAAATAATCTTAAAGGTGATACAAAATTTGAATATTGGTATGGTTTGGCTCAGAATCCCCACTCAACTCTCATATCAAATTGTAATTCCCAATATTGGGGGAGGAGTCTGGTGAGGGTGATTGCATCATGGGGGTGAGTTTCCCTCTTACTGTTGTGACAGTGAGTGATTTCTCATGAGACCTGCTTGTTTAAAAGTATGTAGCACTTCCCTATTTGCTCTCTTTTCCTCCTGCTTCAGTAACATAGGACATGCTGGCTTCCCCTTTACCTTCTGCCACAGTTGTACGTTTCATGAGGTCTCCCCCAGCCACACTTCCTGTACAGACTGTGGAACCAGAAGCCAATTAAACCTCTTTTCTTTATAAATTACCCAGTCTCAGGGAGTTCTTAAAAGCAATGTGAGAATGAACTATACAGACAATTGGTACCAGAAAACTGGGGCATTGCTGTAAGGATACCTCAAAATGTGAAAGAAGGTTTGGAATTGGGTAATGCACAGAGGTTGTAACAGTTTGGAGGGCTCAGGGGAAGACAGGAAGATTAGCACTAGTCTGACACATCCTAGATACTTAAAGGATAGTAGCAGCCAAAATGCTGATAGTGATATGGTTAGTGAAGTCCACGTTGAGGAGGTCTCAGATGGAGATGAGGAACCTACTGAAAACTGTAGTAAAAGTTACCCTTTCTGTGCTTCAGCAAAGAGGTTGGTGGCATTGTGCCCTCGCTCTAGAGATTTGTGGAACTTTGAATTTCAGAGAAATGATTTAGGGTTTCTGGTGGTGGAAAAAATTTCTAAGCAGCAAAGCATTCAAGATGCCAGTCTGGCTGCTTCTAACAGCATAGGCTCATATGCTGGTACCAATTGTCCATATTAGTTCATTCTCACATTGCTTTTAAGACTTTATAAATAAATGGTCTGAAATTGGAACTTACATTTTAAAAGTAAGCAGAGCATAAATGTTTGCTCAATTTGCAGGCCAACTTTACGGTAGAAAAGAAAAACCCATTTATTCTGGTAAGAAATTCAAGGCTGCAGAAATTTTGCATAAAGAAAGAAAAATCACATGTTAATCACCAAGACTATAGGGAAAAATGCCTCCCAGGCATTTCGGAAACTTCATGGCAGCCCCTCCCATCACAGGCCTGGAGGGCCTACGGGATATCTGGTTTTGTGGGACAGGCCCAGGGCCCTGTTGCTCTGCACAGCCTTGGGACATGGCACCCTGCATCCCAGCTGCTCCAGCTCCAGTCATGGATAAAAAGCCCTCAGATATGTCTCACCAGAGGCTTTAGGTCATAAGAAGCCTTGATGACTTCCATGTGGTTTTAAGTATGTAGGTGCAGAGAGCAAGAATTGAGGCTTGGGAACCTCCACCCAGATTTCAGAGGATGTATGGAAATGCCTGGGTGTCTAGGCAGAAGTCTGCTGCATTGGGTGGAGCCCTAATGCAGAACCTCTACTTGGGCAGTGCAAAGGGAAAATGTGAGGTTGGAGCCCCCTCCCATAGTCCCCAGTGGGGTACTGCCTAGTAGAGCTTTAAGAAGAAAGACAATTACCAGACCCCAAAATGGTAGCTCCAGTGGCAGCTGGCACCCTAATCTGAAAAAGCCATAGGCACTCCAGCCAACCTATGAATGAGGCTGAGGGGGCTGCAGCCTGCAGAGTCACAGGGTCAGAAAAAGTCCAAGCTCTTGGGAGCCCAGCCCTTGCATCAGTGTGGCCTGGATATGAGACATGGAATCTGAGGAGATTATTTTGAAGATTTAAGATTGAATAACTGTCCCACTGGATTTCAGACTTGCATGCGTGGAGACTGTGGACCCTTTGTTGTGGCCAATTTCTCCCATTTGAAATGGAAGCATTTACTCAATGTCTATATTCCTATTTTATCTTGAAAGTAACTAACTTGTTTTAGATGTTACAGTCTCATTGGTGGAAGGGACCTAACTACCTTGTCTCAGATGAGACTTTGAACTTGGACTTCTGAGTTAATGCTGGAATAAGACTTTGGGGGACTGTTGGAAAGGCATATTTGTGTTTTGAAATGTGAGAAGGACATAAAATTTGGCAGGGCCCAGGGGCACAATGATATGGTTTGGTTCTGTGTCCTTATTAAAATCTTATCCTAAATGGTAATTCCCAAAGTTGGAGGAGGGTTCTGGTGGGAGGTGATTGGATTATGGTGGTGGATTTCTCCCTTTCTGTTCCTGTGATTAAGAGTGAGTTCTCATGAGGTCTGTTGGTTTAAATGTGTGTAGTATTTCCCCCTTCACGTTCTCTCTCTCCTCCCCCTACATGAAGATGTCCTTGCTTCTCCTTTGTCCTTCTCCCATGATTGTAAGTTTCCTAAGACCTCCCCACCCATGCCTCCTCTATAGAGTGTGGAACCATGAGTGAATAAAACCTCTTTTCTTTATAAATTACCCAGTCTCGGGTAGTTCTTTATAGCAGTGTGATAATGGACTAATATAAATACATACTTCTAATACATGTAGGCATAATTCTAAGTAAAACTGTTTTGAAATCTTTTTAAAAAATGTTTTCAATTTCTCTTTTCTATTTGAACGGGTGATGTCAAAATTTACTACATTTCTAGGAAAACTTACATGTCATTTAAATTATTCTCTAATTTGAAACATTCAAGAATTGTAGAAAAGGTAGAAAAATTACTTTTTTGACAGGTAGACATTTCTGACACTTCTCAAATCATTTAAGCAATTGACTTAGATAAGACTGGTTCTAAATAAATGAAAAATATGCTATCATGGATTCATTATTTAAGGTATTTAGAGCCCCGTGAACTTGAAAATGTCAAAACATATCTAAAAATAATCTTAGGCTATATTAATGACCCTAATTGTTTATTCAAAGAAAGAAGTTACTAGAAAATGTGTTTTGAACATTGGAGTAGTTCTGCCATACCTAAACCTTTACTTTGGTCTCAATTATAAGAAATTTATAGGAGTCAATTGTTTATTAAATTATTGCAGTTTTCATATATCCCATTATATGTATAATTATATGAATATTTTCTTACTGTCAATTGTTTATAAAATTATTGCAGTTTTCATATATCCTATTATATGTATAATTATATGAATATTTTCTTACTGTTTCAAACTAAGTTCTAGAATTTTTGAAAAGTCTCTTGAGTACATACATTTATTTTCTCATGACTTCCCTCAATTATGACAGATTTTATATTGACTTTTAAAATTGTGTCAATTAGGGCTGAGAGAAGTGTAAAAACATAGTATTTAAAATTATAATCTCCTGTTTCATGAACTGAAACTCATTTAATATAAGTGTGCCAAACATTCCTTTGTGTGTTTGTGTGTACAACAATTTTACTATCCTTCAATTGCTATGGGCTGTGAAAATATATTTTTACAAATATCAAAAGACTTAAACATTTACCTATGTTGTTTTTCATTTGAATTTAGAAGATTGTTGGTATTTTAAATAAAATTATAAATATGGTTTCAGAGATATCCAAAATTAAATTTTAAAACATATACAATATACAAAAAACACCATGGCTGAATGTGATAATGTGATTGCTAAAATTATGCATCAGTTTGACTAAACTAAGGGATGCCCAGATAGCTGGTGTATTTGTCCATTCCAACACTGCTATAAAGAACTAATTGAGACTGGGTAATTTATGAAGAAAAGTGGTTTAATTGACTTATAGTTCCACAGGCTTTACAGGAAGTATGTCTGGAAGGCCTCAGAAAACTTACTATCATGGCAGAAAATGAAGGGAAAGCAAGCACATCTTACCACGGTGAACCAGGAGAGAGAGACAAGGGAGAAGTGCTACATACTTTCAAACAACCAGATCTCATGAGAACTCCATCGTGAGCACAACTGGGAAGGATGTCCTCATGATTCAATCATTTCCACCATGCCCTCCTTCAACACTTGGGGATTACAATACAATATCAGTTTTTGGGGTGAACACAGAGCCAAACCGTATCAGCTGGTAAAACATAAAACACCATTTCTGAATGTATACATGGGGGTGATTTTAGAAAATATTAACATTTGAGTCAATAGATTGAATAAAAAAGATTGCCTTGATTAGTGTGAACAGGTATCAGTCAATCTGTTGAAGGCATAAAATAGAATACAATGGTGGAAGAAGGGTGAATTGACTTTCTCTATTTGAGTAAGGGCATTCATCTTCTCCTGCCCACAGACTTGAACTAGGACATACACCATTGGCTTCTTTGATTCTCAAGCCTTTGAGCTTGAACTAGAATTATATCACTGACTTCTCTTGGTCCCCAGGTTATAGACAACAGATGAAGGGACTTGGCCTCCAACATTGATTGGGAGCAAAGTATACAGTTGGTGTTAAATAATCTTTCATTTTCTCTTTTTCTTTTGTATTAAAATATGTGGGTTTTGCTTTTCAAAGTATTTAAAAATATTAACTGATTCATAATAAATATTTGTAACATTCTATTAGTTTAATACTTTTCAGTCCTTGTTTGAAGTTAATGTATTTATGTGTGTATGTGTGTGTCTGTGTGTGTGTGTCTGAGAGAAAGAGAGAAAGACAAATACAGAGAAAGAGAAAGAGAGAGATTCTATGTGCCTCTACCTTCGTTTTTAGTTTTCTTTTGCTATATTCTAGCTTTGTTGTATTATAGTCATAGAATAGTGTCTATATTGTCTATGATTTACCAGAATTTTGGAGTGTCTAAAAATGAGATAATTTTTAAAGTGTCTTACTTACAAAAGTTCAAAGAAAGGAAAAAATAGAAGTTATAGAGAATGTTATGAAAACAGGGGATACAACTAAACCACTGCAGAAAAAAAACCTGTTTTAAATATTTTCATTTCTAAAAACAAAAATGAACACAAAATAATTACATATGTAATTCAAGAAAATAGTTTAAAAAATAACAAAATGAGCCTAAGAAAATTTGATGAAAGTAATTAATAAAGAGACATACATCAAAAATTAGTAAATAAAGTATGCAAATAATAAATAAAACCAATTGTTGATTGTTGGCAATAAAAGTAAACCATAGGATTTTTTTTTTAAATAGTTTACCTAATCAAAAAAACACAAAAAGTAAAAGTATGATGCAAAATGAAAGGAAGCAACATTTTAACTTGATAGGAAAAGAACATTCTTAAATGTACTCATTCTTCATTCAGGGTGAATATTAGATGACAGTCTACTGAAAACAAACACAATATTCTGTAATTACCCATAATATTAAATAACCATAAGGTATCTTCTAAAACTCAGTTACATCAAATGTCTCACATGTTCTGCAATGCTTATTTGTATTCATGGCTTAAGGCAATATATAAAGTTGAGACCACAGAGAGAGTCCTGGGAAATATAATAAAGTGTGGGTCACAGAATGCTAAAGTAAAACAGTATTAATTTTCCTAAATGTGTAATAGTCATGTGACTCAACTGGGATATATCAAGGAAAAAATGAACTTAATTATGGGCAGCACTAATCTCCTCACTCTTTATCTGGATAGGCTCAGTCTTGGAAGCTCTCTGATGTCTTGAATTTATAATTGCCATGAATAGGCAAAAACAGATTCATTTAATTAAAAAAAAAAAGGTGGGAAAACACTACTCTATGACTGAGAATAGGGCTTAGACTGATCTTAACCTGTGTTCCAGAAACCTCCTACTTTCAGAAGTGAAGTGTTGGGGTGTTGTCAGTGCTTCTGTGAATATGACATTGCTGTAAATACTATGGCATTAAATACTACAGAACCAGTTGCTGAAGCCATCTAGAAGTCAATATAATGTGAACAAACTTAGATTGATACTAAGATATTGTTCTTCACACTGTGTCTATGATGGAGGCCACAAATTCCATTTTGTTGAGACCCTCCCGTGAGGCGGAGCACTTAAAAATAACAACAAAAATAGGTAAACTCTGAGAAAAGCTGATAAAAAATTATAATGCTGACAAAAAATAGCATTAAGTCCTGATTTTTTTTAAAAAATTTAAATGCTGATAAATTAAATGCTGATTAAAAATGATAATTGTTTATCAGCAAAGAATGACTGCCCTCCAGTCAATACAGAACTGTGCTCGACACGTACACACCCACACGCAGAGCTAATTAAGAGTAACAGCTTTCAGAACATTTTAGCTGTTGCTCTATTAAATACAGGATACAGCAAGGCATGAGTGCAGAGTGTCTTTTACTTCTTTAGTTGTGTAATCACCTGATGGGTTCTTCCTACTCACTGCACAGACAAAATCAATCCACTGAGACTACAGCATTGCACTAGAGAAGGGTTTTAATTGATGTGAGGCTGGCCCACATGAGAGAACAACAGAAGTTATTCATGTCATAGTTAGGGAATAGGTGCTGTTGACTGACTGAGGATGAAATCATAGGGTGTGGAAAATGGTACTCATATGCTGAGTCCATCTCTGGGTGGGGCTACAGGATCAGCTGAGTCATAATTCATGAGTCATGAGTCTGGGTAGGAACAGTCTGAAAAGCATCTCAAAAAAATCATTCTTAAGTTCTACAATAGTGATGTTATCTATAGGAGTAATTGGCCAAGTCACAAATCTTGTGACCTCAAGCCATATAACTCCTGAGCAGTAAAGGATTATAGATACTATGCCTACATCTTAGCAGAGTTCAGTCCCCTCCCATAATCCTATTCTTTTGACTTTTCATTAGTTTCACAGGGTGGTTTTGGGTCTCTGGGCCAAGAGAAGGGTAGTTTTAAGGAGGGATTATTATTGTTGTTGTTTTCAAGTTAAATTGTACTAAATTCGTCCCAAACTTAGCTTCTTGGCCTGTGCCCAAGAATGACCAAGGACAGAATGGGGGTCAGAAGCAAGATGGAGTCAACTATGTCAGATATCTCTCAGTAGTAAGTTTACCAAAGCAACTTCACTGGAGTGTGAATCTAGGAGAAATATTCCACATGTTGCAAAAATTTCACATGTGCAGATATATTCTGGATGTTCTCCTGCCACACCTACTTCCACCCTCAGCTACACAACCACTTGTTACAGGACAGGCTGCAAAAGAAATGTTTCAAGTCAAAGCTGAGATAAATATTCAAAGAAATAAGTTAATGAAGTTACCTAGATGAAGTAATCAAGCAGAATCAATACAGGCACACACACACACAAAAATCAGATAATACAAAACCTGGAAGAATACCACCAAGGAACTTCTGCTGAGGTGCTTCTGGTAATATTCATATGTTCGAGGTGCAAATGTGTTTATGTTGCTTGACTATTTTCAGTAGGCTACAGCTAAAGAAATTATTTCTACTCTTGATGGCATGTTGGATCTTTAAAAAAAAATATTAGTACTGGGTATGAAATCACCACCTTCTGATTTAACTTATCTCCTTGTAGCCTGAGAATCACATTTTTAAATCGGATTTTTTAAAAGTGTCCCAGACATTTCTAACATGCAGCAAACATTGACATTCACTGAGTAAGGAAAGCACACTTAGAATAAATGTACATTCCTTCCCATTCCATCCCTCAAGGAATGCAGCTTCTCATCTGTTGCTATACCAAACCAAGTAATAGGATGATAAAAATGGGATTCCTTTTTTTTTGTTTTAATTATGCTCTAGAAAAGAGATTGCCCTACCTGGATTTGTAAATAAAAATTTTACTGGAACATAACTATGGTATTAATGTTTTTACATACTGTACTACTATGATGAAGTTGAGAAACTACAACAAAGACTATATGTTGGCAAAATTGATTGGTGCTTTATAGAAAGTTTGCTGACCACTGACTGATGAGAGTAACTGGGCCACTCTTGCTCCTTGACTGTTTTTTATTTATTATCCTCTCAGTAAGCTACAGGAGGGGTATGAAAAGTACCCCAGTAAGCTACAGGAGGTGTAAGAAAAGTAAGATGTCCAGAGAAAGCACATGCTACAATTTTGAAGGAATTTCATGATTTTTAAGTTTTATACTCAAATGGACATAAAAATTACTGAACTGAGATTGAGATTAAAGAGGAATAAAACTTTTTTTATAACTTTTTTTTTATAAAACTTTTTATTTACTGACAGTTATAAACTTATTGTTTGTGTCTCTACAAATTCATATGTTGAAGCTGTACCCCTCAATGTGGTTGAATTTGGAGATACTGCCTGTAAGGAAGTAATTAAGGTCAAATGATGTCATAAGAGTATGGCCTTAATCTGATAGGATTAGTGTTTTTATAAGAAAAGACACCAGAGAAAGCATTCTTTTTCTGTTTTAAAAATCTTTCTCTTCCCCTGTCACACCTACTTCCACCCTCAGCTGCACATCCACTTATTACAGCACTGCCAGTTTTCTATGCCCGATGCACAGCAACAGACCAATACATTGACAGCAGAGTTGCAACAGACCAATACATTGATAGCAGAGTTGCAACAGACCAATACATTGACAGCAGAGTTGCAACAGAGAAAGGGTTTAGTAATCACAAGTCACCCAAAGAGGAAATGGGAGGAATGCTCAAGCCTCAAATCCGTTTTGTCAAGGGGCTCTGGGCAAAGATTTTCAAGGGAATTTGTTGAGAGTGAGGGGCTTTGTTGAGAGTGAGGAAAATTGGAGGTCATTGATTGGTCAGGATAAGGGATATGAAATCATCAGGATGTGGGAAGTGCAATTGTATTCATTCATGAGTCAGCCTCTTACTGGGCCAGGGGCATCTGTAGTTTTCTTAGTATGAAGAACTTAAGGAAGAAGCTCCAATAGAAAGCTTATCATCTCACAATGTCTTAGACTTTATAGAATAGAAAATGAACAGAATCTTGGGACAAGGACCACATTACCAGGGGTAGTGACTCTACAATAAGCGAGGAAAAAGGCAAGTTGGCATAATGACTGCTACTGTGATTTGCTGGATTATTTTTCCTAATCCATTTTATAAAATCCTGAAGTATGGTGATTTCATACTGAGATCAGAACATGTGAGGATAAATGAGAAGAAAGCCAACCATAAGCCAAGAAATGAGTCCTCTCCAGAAACCAAATTGATTTGATCTTGGACTTTCAGCCTCCAGAACTGTGGAAAAATACAATTTCTGTCGTTTAGACCACTCAGTCTTTGTTATTTTGTTATGGAAACCTGAGTAGACAAAGATACAAGTGAAAAGTTATGAGATAAGCCATAGGCTTCTCAATTTTAAACCCAGAGAAAAAGGAAAAATTAGCCTCAGCACAGTTTTGAAAGGCCAGTTTTGGGGAAGGTAGAATAAAGTGGTTTTCTAGTTGGAACTCACCATGGATTACATTTTGGACATTTGTACAAAGCATTCTCATCATTGTGACACGGTTTAAAAGCAATTTTGAACACAAGATAAATGTTTCATTTGATGATTACCTGGTTTTGTTTCTTCTGCTCTTTTTTTCTTTTAGTTTTTGATGTCATTGTAGTTTGTTTCTATACTTGGGGAAAATGCCTTAATTTACTTCTCACTGTAAGTTTGTGACTTGTATATAAACATGTAAAATTTACTACTGATTCACATTATCTTTGTCCAGTGTTGTAATAAAAACTTACTCCTCTTATGAAGGACTTCTCTTTTCTCTAATTTCCCCACCTCATCCACATCACAAATCATTAGTGGTATCTTACAGAAATAGTAGAACAAAATATAACACACACACACACACACAAACACACACACATGTATATGTGTATATATATTATATATATATATATATATATATATATAATTCTGAAAAGAAATTATCAAAGTTAATCTTCCCTAAAATTATTGTTCAAAGTTATATGACTTGAAATAACTAAAATAACATGACAAGAAAAAATTTTCTTTATTATATTTGACTTCCAACTGGGAAGAGAAAGTCTTGATTTTTTTTTTTTAACAAATATACTTGCTTATGGGAGATGCTTCTTTTCACCCTTATTATTCTCTTGACTCTAATTAAAAGAAAATTTTACTTTAGCCCTTTGGGAAGTCTGGCGAGCTGCATTAAGAATCTCACATCTATTTATAAATGACTTTTGTCATTTTTTTACTTTTTAAAATTCAAATATGTTACATATATTTTATCATGGAAAGATTTTAAGTAGTTTGGAAATGAACTGCCACATGGAACTCAAAACAAAGAAGCTTCTGTTGCCTTTTTTTTTTAAGTACTATAACCACATTTTCTCCAAGTACCATTTTTGTTTTCTGTTCACCAATAGACCAGTATGAGAAATTGTGGTACCAACATCCTTGGTCCCTCCAGAACAAAAGGTAAGCATGCTTACTGGCCACTATGAAAGATTCAGGTTCCCTAAGCTCAGAGTGCTCATGTGACACAACTAGTGTTTGCATAGGCATTACTTGGTACACGCCACAGGGAGACTGGAGTTCAGGAAATCAATAGAAGCAAATGATACTCTAGCTACTGCTAGTTCAGTAAAAAATAAAATTCTTTATCTCTGACCTAGCAGTCATGTCTCTGCTTTCAGCAACCATGAAATTGTGGCAAATGTACTTACTAGATTTCAAGTAAGGTAAAATTTCAGACCTTACACAATTTTTTACAATTTTTCCCCTCTAATAAACTAGACTAGCTGTGACAGACAGACTCTTAATGTGGCCTGCATTACTGCTACCACCTTTTGTTCACACCCTTGTGGAATACCCCCTATTCCATTGAGTACGGGCTGGACTTGTGACTTGCTTTAAACTGATAGAAGATGGCAAAAGTACATGATTACATATATAATACATAACACAAAATTGCAATAGTCATCTTTTGAGTGTCTTCTTGGCTGGCTTTAAGGTAGCAAACAGCCAGATTAAGGAGCCAAAAAATAGCAAGAAATGGCGTCAGCTTCTGAGAGTGAAGCACTGAATTTCTCCAACAACCTGAATGAACCTTGAAGAACATCTTTACCCAATTAAACTTCAGATGAGACTGCAGCCCCAGCCAACCTTTTGATTGCAGTCTTGTGAGATTCTAATCAGAGAACTGAGCTAAGCTGGGCCTGAACTCCTGAATCTCAAAAACTGTGATAGAACATATGTGTGTTGCTTTAAGCTGCTAAGCTCGTGTTAATATTGCTATGGAGCAATAGATAAATAATATACTATCTTACCTACAGCATGGCCTCAAGGAGACATTCCAAGGGCATTAAAGTGATGAAAGCTGCGTAATCTCTTAAGGTCTGGACTCAGAAATCAAATAACTTCCTGAAATTGGTCAAAGCAAGTCAGAATGCCAGCTTATATGCAAGGAGTGAGGAAATAAATTGCAGCTCTTAATAAAAGAAACAGAAAATTACAACTCAGAGGACAGTGGGAAGAACCATTTTAAACATCTTTAAAAACAAACTACCACAGTCTTCTCTGTAATCTCAAAAATTCATATCCCTACCACATGCAAAATAAACTCATTCTCCCTTCTTAAGACAAGTCTTGCCAGAAATGGCTTCAGGCTCAAAGTCCATCCTTGAGATTCATATTAGACTCCTCAAATACTATCATTTTTAAAAAAATGTTAAAACTAGTATTTCTGTTTTGTTTTATTCCATTTCTGCAGTTTAAAAATAGTGCAAAAGGAATTGTTGATATAACTAGTTAAATACAATCAAATGACAAAACATAGATGAGAGCCCACCCCTAAGTGAAGAAAAACACTATCTTCTATTTAATCTTTATTCTTTCCCCTTACTCTCCAAAACTCTCAATTGCAATTTACTTTGTCTTAAACTTTTCTTCTCCCTGTATAATGGATTTTCGTTTCAATGTATAACACCCGTTCACTCTCCTACTTGTCCTTCAGCCAATAAGAGTTTTTACTTTCTTAAAAGTGGCAGCAGTGCAGTTAGCAGCAAGAAAATGTAACAGGAGCATATTAGAGCAGAAAGGGATTATATGTCATCATTCTCATTTGGGAGTATTAATTAACAAAGCATAGATTATTGAAGTCTTTGTTGATATTGTTTTTCTTTGTTTCTTTCTCCTTTTCTTTAAGTGATATAACTAACATTTTAGGCAGTGGAATTTGTACTTGTTTTAAATGATGGGCAGGCCTTCCTTATTAAGGTATGCCTCCTTTCCACTTGCTAACTCCCATTCTCACCCACTGATTTTTCCTGTTGGGGATAAAGGAAAAAACTGAAGATTAAGGTTAAATAAGTCTGCTAAGTTACTCTAAAGCAGGGGTTGGCAAATGTTTTCTGTAAAGAGCCAGGCAGTAAATAGTTTAGACTTCGCGGGCCAAATGTTGTCCACTGCTACCACTGCAGCATAAAAGCAGCCATGAATAATATGGTAACAAATAATATGGTGGGTTGTTTTATAGAAGTCATACACAGGCTGGAATTGATCTGCATACTGTAGTTTACAGACCCCTGACTTAGAGCAGCACTGTCCTCTACAAGTATAATGTGATCCTGCATATCTAACTTTATATTTTATAGTGGCCTCATTTAAAAACTAAACAAAAACAGGTAAAATTAATTTTGAAACTATGTTTTTTTAACTCACTATATATAAAATATTAACTTTCAACATGTAATCAATTTATAAAATTGTATTTCATAGTAATTTTCCTATAAGCATCTTTTACATGCTTTAAAAAATATTTTAAACAGTATCTTTAAAAAAACTTTACATTTGTTTTTCTTTTGTACTAACTTCAAAATTTAGTAGTAATTTTATACTTAACAGTACATCTCAATTTGGATCAGCCCCACTTTACATGCTTAATTACCACATGTGTCTGTTGCCTATCTTGTTGAACAGAACAACCTTAGGACATTAATGAAGTGAAAACAAGGTGAAATATAACACAAAACCTGTGTCATCTTCTGTTGCCAATTTAATTTCTTCTATACCTAAATTAGAAGGTTTAAGTAAACACTCTGACATTCAACAATAATGTGGTTTTTTTCAAAAGCATTGTCACTGATCTACAAGGGCATATATAGAGAGAATATATTAGTTAAATGATTGTCTCAACGTACTGCTTGGGTATTTTAATTATATATCCAAGTTACATGGTCACAAAACATAATCTGGATTTCTTGTTGAATATGTAGATTTTTTCTAGAGATTCTACTTTATAGAACTAAATTTTGGCCTAAAATTTAAAAATGAGTAAGTATTTCATGGTTTTTCTGGAACCTAGAGTAGTTTATATAAAGTTGTCTGGTGAAGATAATATGGATATGTATATAAACTAATTCATGTAATAAATTGGAAACAAAAACTATTAACACTAACACAAACAAAAATGAATAAGAAAAAAGCAGTCTCTGGGAATAGAAGATTTTAGAAATTTTCATCATTTCTCACTCAACAAGCAATTCTCATTTATTTTCCATTTTATCTAATTTATTTTCTCATTTCTTTTTTGTCAGTTTAATTTTTCCTTTCATTTTTCCATTATTTCTTACAAGCTGAACTCTTTTCTTTATATGACCTTCTCACCATCCTCAGGATTTTATTCTCAACTTTTACTCCTACCATATCTTATTAATAGATTCGATCTCTCTCTTTTATCCTTACTCCTATTTCCACACATGGTTCTTGTTCTCTTAGTGCCGCTGTATTCCTTATAACATCCCACCATTTATCCCCAACAATGTCCATGACATAAACCATCACTTCAATAGCCACTTTCAGTTTATCCAGTTCAAAATTCTTCAATAAAACTGACTGAAATAGACCATGAGATCTCATCAATTTGCCATAGGCTGTTAAAAATGAAACAGACCTTAAAAATATTTCCTGCCCTTACAGATCCCTGATACAGCACAAATAATTTTTCACTTATGTGACACATTCCAGAACGTTTCAAGCGGATGGGTGACTTGCTGTTTTTTTATATCACTCTTCAGCAGTTTTAGTGATTTGGTGCAATATAAAGCCAAGTGACAAATGTGAAACACCATGGACATTTTAATTAAAAAGCAGAAAGGGATAGCAGTAGAGAAAGAGAGAAAAGTAAAGATACAGAGATAAGACCTGTGAGAGGCAAAGAGGAACAGAGACATGAACAAAGAAGCAGATAAAGGAAAATGAGAGAAAAGATACTCAGTAAAGAAAAAGAGAAAAAATCCTGAGAGGAAATACATTAAAATAATATGGTTATCTTTGGATGACATGAATATAGGATAATTTCATATTCTGGCCTTCATGTTTTGTGTTTTCTACAAATAAGTCTCCACTACTTTTATAACTAGTTTAGACACAGTTCTGTAGACAATTTTGTGCTACAATCAGAAAAATCATATGCAATTTAAAATATAATTTAATATTAAGACAAAATAATTTTACCCATTCTTATGTAAAACATGACATTTATTGATATTCTTGGTCTGAATATATAGGTTTCATGCAAGATTGTTGCATAGGTACACACGTGGCAGTGTGGTTTGCTGCCTTCCTTCTCCTCACCTGTATCTGTCATTTCTCCCCATGCTATCTTTTCCCAAGTCCCCACCCCCCCGTCCCTCCCCCATTTCCCCCCAACGGACCCCAGCTTGTAGTGTTCCCCTCCCTGTGTCCATGTATTCTCATTGTTCAACACCCGCCTATGAGTGAGAACATGCGGTGTTTGATTTTCTGCTCTTGTGTCAGTTTGCTGAGTATGATGGTTTCCAGGTTCATCCGTGTCCCTACAAAGGACGCAATCTCATCATTTTTGATGGCTGCGTAATATTCCATGGTGCATATGTACCATATTTTCCCTATCCAGTCTATCATCGATGGGCATTTGGGTTAGTTCCAGGTCTTTGCTATTGTAAACAGTGCTGCAATGAACATTCGTGTGCATGTGTCCTTATAGTGGAATGATTTATAATCCTTTGGATATATACCCAGTAATGGGATTGCTGGGTCAAATGGGATTTCTATTTTTAGGTCATTGAGGAATCGCCACACTGTCTTCCACAATGGTTGAATTAATTTACACTCCCACCAATATCATGTCTCTAATAAGTGAAGTTATAAGAGGCTCTAGGTAGCTCATGCCTGCAGCCTGTAATCCTAGCATTTAGGGGGGCCGAGGCAGGCAGATCGCAAGATCAGAAGATGGAGACCATTCTAGCCAACATGGTAAAACTCCCTCTCTGCTAAAAATACAGAAATTAGCTGGGTGTGGTGGCATGCGCCTGTAGTCCCAGCTACTAGGGAGGCTGAGGCAGGAGAATTACATGAACCCAGGAGGCGGAGGTTGCAGTGAGCCCAGATAAGGCTACTGCACTCCAGCCTGGTGACAGAGTGAGACTCTGTCTCGAAAAAAAAGAAAAAAAAAAAAAAAAAAAGAAGCTCTAAATCTTGCCAGTGATGATCAAAATCAAACTTTAAATCTATTCTTCTGGAAAATTTTGAATTATTATTAAAAGAAAAACAAACTAGAAATTCTTCTTGAAGTGACTTAACAGTAACAGAAGGTTAACACTTAACTCTGTGAGGAATATATGAACTCTCAATGTTGTAATCTAGTCACATTTTACTTCCAACATGCTCCCACTGGCTTTCCTGACTTCTCAGGCAGTCTTTTTCAGGGCTGTCTTCTTCTAAACAACTGAATTTCCTACAGAAACCATTTGCCTTGAAGACTATGCTAGAACATCTGGTTTTCTGAGCTAAAATAATTTTTCTAATGAGAACAAAAGAACAGTAAAAGTATGCAATCAATTCCTCTGCCCCATACCCCACAAAAAGAAAGAAAGACTAAACAGAAATAATTTGTGTTTGATGTTAACTGCTTAATGCAATCAGCAATCTCAAGTTTTAGAAAACAGTGTTTGATTACAAACAAGTACAATATGGTGTTGTTTTATTACCAAGAAGTATGTTCCTATGTTGCATTACAAAACCATTGCCCATTGGTTAAACAAGTGTTTAAATGAGAGTCTTTGGAACCACATACTTGGGTTTAAATCCTAGTTCTGACATTTATAGCTGGGCATAAATATTGAGAAACCCTGCCCTGGATCTGTAAGTCTGTATTTTCAGTTACCTGAGAAAATATTTTGCCATTATATAAGATAAATCACCAGTTTTCCAGTCTCTATTTTACCAAATAAACAACTGTCACATCAAGGATTTTGTTAGTGCTGCACTTTAATTTTGGAACCAATTTCTGTTTGCTTTAAATTTTTTATTTCCATAGGTTTTTGGGGAACAGGTGGTATTTGGTTACACGAGTAAGTTCTTTAGTGGTGACTTGTGAGACTTTGATGCACCCATCACCTGAGCAGTATACACTGAACCCAATTTGTAGTCTTCTATCCCTCACCTCCTTCCCACCCTTTCCCTCTGAGTCGTAAAAAGTTCATTGTATCATTCTTATGCCTTTGCATCCCCATAGCTTAGCTTCTATTCTATATGAGCTTGTGAGTACTAGCATATGTTTAAATAATAAGGAGCCATAAAATAATTTTTAAAAGTTTGTTTTCCAGTCATATTACAAGTCCATTTTAATATGGATAGTAGACACTCCTCCTCAACACAGGGCAAAGCTACTAAATGATCATGGTGACAGGAAGGAAAAAGAAAGCTGAAGTTCTTACACCAACTGTATAGTACTGCAATCCAAAGCTACCCTCTTCGACAGTTTTTGACAAGAACTAACCCTGTGGTGGCCACAAAACTATGAGAAGGTAAAGGAACCATAACTATGCAATGTTTCTGGAAGTAAATAATAATCATATAGGATTGAACATACACAATTTTACATCATTTTTTGAGTTCTAACTTAATATTTTTTCTATAATTGTATATAAGATTTTACCTATTTCACAATATTATCACATAGTCTTCATAATCAGTGTTTTTAGTATCATAATATTCGATGGAACAGACTAACACCACCTCAAGAGCTATTCTCTGGTTGAGGTGTTTAGAATTTTTTCTGTTTTCAGTTGGCTTACATGTTGCTTACATCAGCAAGAGTCAGCGTTATGCTTCAGTAACAATATCCTAATGTCAGTAACTTAAGGTAACAAAAATATATTTCTTTTTCATATTGTGTACATTATCGACATGGTTAGGCTGTGGACTCTGCTCCACATCCTTCTCCCTCTGGAATTCAGGCCAATTAAGCAAAATCTGTCTGCAATGTTGATTATTGCCATGGAAAAATGAGAGGTAAAAGAAACTCTGAAAGATTTAATGCCAGTACTATGGCCGTCCCACCCTGAACACGCCTGAACTTGTCTGAAAGATTTAATGCCAGTAATGAAAATCTCAAAACAATAAATGACATAACATACATCATTTATGTTTATAACTCATTGGTAGGATTTAGTTACTTGATACTATCCAAACAAAAGAGGACTGGAATACACAGTCTTACTAAGAACTTAGAATATTACAATGCTTTTTGATGTGCTGTTGGATTCGGTTTGTCAGTATTTTATTGAAGATTTTTGCATCAATTTTCATTATAAATATTGGCCTGAAATTTTTTTTTTTTTTTTTTTTTTTTTTTTTTTTTTTTTTTAGTTTAGACTCTGCCAGGCTTTGGTATCAGGATGATGTTAGTCTCATAAAATGAGTTAGGGAGGATTCCCTCTTTTTGTATTGTTTGGAATAGTTTCAGAAGTAATAGTACCAGCTCTTCTTTGTACCTCTGGTAGAATTTGGCTGTGAACCCATCTTGTCCTGGACTTTTTTTGGTTGGTAGGCTATTAATTGCTTCCTCAACTTCAGACCTTGTTATTGGTCTATTCAGGAATTCAACTTCTTCCTGGTTTAGTCTTGGGAGGGTGTAAGTGTCCAGGAATTTATTCAGTTCTTTTAGATTTACTGGTTTATTTGCATAGAGGTGTTTGTCATAATCTCTGATGGTAGTTTGTATTTCTGTGGGATCTGTGGTGATATCCCCTTTGTCATTTTTTATTGCATCTATTTGAATCTTCTCTCTTTTCTATTAGTCTGGCTAGCAGTCTATTTTGTTGATCTTTTCAAAAATCCAGCTCTTGGATTCATTAATATTTTGAAGGATTTTTTTTTTTGTATCTCCATCTCCTTCGTTTCTGCTTTGATCTTAGTTATTTCTTGCCTTCTGCTAGCTTTTGAATTTGTTTGATCTTGTTCCTCTAGTTCTTTTTATTGTGACGCTAAGCTGTTGATTTTATATCTTTCCTTGCTTCTCTGGTGGGCATTTAGTGCTATAAATTTCCCTCTAGGCACTGTTTTAAACATGTCCCAGAGATTCTCGTATGTTGTGTCTTTGTTCTCATTGGTTTTGAAGAACATCGTTATTTCTGCCTTCATTTCATTATTTATCCAGTAGTCATTCAGGAGCATGTTGTTTAGTGTCCATGTAGTTGTGTGGTTTTGAGTGAGTTTCTTAATCCTGAGTTCTAATTTAATTGCACTTTGGTCTGAGAGACTGTTTTTTTATGCATTTGCTGAGAAGTATTTTACTTCCAATTATGTGGTCAACTTTAGAATAAGTGTAATGCGGTGCTGAGAAGAATGTATATTCTGTGGTTTTAGGGTGGAGAATTCTGTAGATATCTATTAGGTCTACTTGGTCCAGATCTGAGTTCAAGTCCTGGATATCCTTGCTAATTTTTTGTCTTGTTGATCTGTCTAGTATTGACAGTGGGGTGTTTAGGTCTCCCACTGTTATTGTGTGGGAGTCTAAGTCTATTTGTAGGTCATGAAGAACTTGCTTTATATATCTGGGTGCTCCTGTATTGGGTGTGTATATATTTAGGATAGTTAGCTCTTCTTGTTGCATTAATCCCTTTACCGTATGTAATGCCCTTCTTTGTCTCTTTTGATCTTTGTTGGTTTAAAGTCCATTTTATCAGGGGCAAGGATTGCAAACTCTGCTTTTTTTTTCTCTCTCTCCATTTGCTTGGTAAATCTTCCTCCATCCCTTTATTTTCAGCCTATGCGTGTCTTTGCATGTGAGACAGATTTCGTGAATACAGCACACTGATGAGTCTTGACTTTTTATCCAATTTGCCAGTCTGTATCTTTTGATTGGAGCATTAGCCAATTTATATTTAAGGTTAATATTGTTATATGTGAATTTGATCCTGTCACTTTGATGATGCTATCTAGTTCTTTTGCCTGTTAGTTGACACAGTTTCTTCATAGTATCACGGTCTTCACAGTTTGGTATATTTTGGCAGTGGCTTGTACTCGTTGTTCCTTTCTATGTTTAGTGCTTCCTTCAGGAGCTCTTATAGGGCAAGCCTGGTAGTGACAAAATCTCTCAGCAGTTGCTTATCCATAAAGGATTTTACTTCTCCTTTATTTATGAAGCTTAGTTTGACTGGATATGAAATTCTGGGTTGAAATTTTTTTTCTTTCAGGATGTTGAAGATTGACCCCCACTCTCTTCTGGCTTGTAGGGTTTCTGCCAAGAGATACACTTTGAGTCTGATGGGCTTCCCTTTGTGGAATAGAACCTTTCTCTCTGGCTGCCCTTAGGATTTTCTTCATTTCAACCCTAGTGAATCTGATGATTATATGCCTTAGGGTTGCTCTTCTTGAGGAATACCTTTGTGGTGTTTCTCTATATTTCCTATATTGGAATGTTGGCCTGCCTTGCTAGGTTGGGAAAAGTTTTCCTGAATAATATCCTGAAGCATGTTTTCCAGCTTGGTTTTGATCTCCCCATCGCTTTCAGTTACACCAATTAAATGTAACCATCATTATCAGCTCAGCTTCCCCCCAGCTTCAACATCTGCAAATCTATGAATGTAATCCACCACATAAACAGAACCAAAGACAAACACCACATGATTATTTCAATAGATGCAGGGAAGGCCTTTGACAAAATTCAACAACGCTTTATGCTAAAAGCTCTCAACAAACTAGGTATCAATGGAACATATCCCAAAATAATAAGAGCTATTTATGACAAACCCACAGCCAATACCATACTGAATGGGCAAAACCTGGAAACATTCCCTTTGAAAACTGGAACAAGACCAGAATGCCCACTCTCACCACTCCAATTCAAGATAGCATAGAAATTCTGGCCAGGGCCATCAGGCAAGATAAACAAATAAAGGGTATTCAAATAGGAAGAGAGGACATCAAATTGTCCCTGTTTGCAGATGACATGATTGTATATTTAGAAGACCCCATCATCTCAGCCCAAAATCTCCTAAAGCTGATAAGCAATTTCAGCAAAGTTTCAGGATACAAAGTCGATGTGCATTCAGGATACAAAGTTTCAGCAAAGTTTCAGGATAAAGAGTCAATGTGCAAAAATCATAAGCATTCCTATACACTAATAACAGACAAACAGCCAAAATTATGAGTGAACGCCCATTCATAATTGCTACAAAGAGAATAAAATACCTAGGAATATAACTAACACAGGATATGAAGGACCTCTTCACGGAGAACAACAAACCACTGCTCAAGGAAATAAGAGAGGACAGAAACAGATGAAAAAACATTCCATGCTCACGGTTAGGAAGAATCAGTATTGTGAAAATGACCACACTGCCCAAAGTAATTTGTAGATTCAGTGCTATCTCCATAAAGCTACCAATGACTTCCTTCACAGAATTGGAAAAAAAAAACACCTTTAACTTCAAAGAGCCTGCATAGCCAAGACAATCCTAAGCAAAAAAAGCAAAACAAACAAACAAACAAAAAAAAACAAAAAACACTGTAGGCATCATGCTACCTGACTTCAAACTATATGACAAGTCTACTGTACTCAAAACAGCATGGTAGGCCAGGCGCGGTGGCTCACGCCTGTAATCCCAGCACTTTGGGAGGCCGAGGTGGGTGGATCACGAGGTCAAGAGATCAAGACCATCCTGGTCAACATGGTGAAACCCCATCTCTACTAAAAATACAAAAAATTAGCTGGGCATGGTGGTGCGTGCCTGTAATCCCAGCTACTCAGGAGGCTGAGGCAGAAGAATTGCCTGAACTCAGGAGGCGGAGGTTGCGGTGAGCGGAGATCGCGCCATTGCACTCCAGCCTGGGTAACAAGAGCAAAACTTCGTCTCCAAAAAAAAAAAAAAAAAAAACAGCATGGTACTGTACCAAAAGAGACAGAGATATACACCAGTGGAACAGAACAGAGGCCTCAGAAAGAACGCTACACAACTACAACCATCTTATCTTTGACAAATCAGATAAAGAACAAGAAATGGGGAAAGGATTCCCTATTTAACAAATGATGTTGGGAAAACTGACTAGCCATATGCAGAAAGCTGAAACCCAATCCCTTCCTTACACTTTATACAATAATTTACTCTAGATGGATTAAATATTTAAACAAGAGGCCTAATGCCATAAAAACTCTGGAAGAAAAACTAGGCAATACCACTCAGGACATAGGCATGGGCAACGATTCATGACTAAAACACCAAAAGCAATGGCAACAAAAGCCAAAATAGACAAGTAGGATCTAATTAAACTTAAAAGTTTCTGCACAGCAAAAGAAACTATCAATAGAGTGAACTGGCAACCAACAGAATGGGAGAAAATTTTTGTAGTCTACCCATCTGACAAAGGGCTAATATCTGGAGTCTAAGGAGAATGTAAACAAATTTACAAGAAAAAAACAACACCATCAAAAAGTGGGCCAAGGATAAGAACAGACACTTTTCAAAAGAAGATATTTATGCAGCCAACAATATATGAAAATATATTGAAAATATATATGAAACAATATATGAAAAAAAGCTCATTATCACTGGTCATTAGAGAAATGCAAATCAAAACCACATTGAGATGCCATCTCACACCAGTTAGAATGGTGAGCATTAAAAAATCAGGAAACATTGCTTCTTGGCCTTTTGGCTAAGATCAAGTGTAGTAAAAAATCAGGAGACAACAGATGCTGGAGAGAAGTGAAGAAATCGGAACACTTTTACACTGTTGGTGGGAGTGTAAAATTACTTCAACAATGTGGAAGACAGTGTGGCAATTCCTTAAGGATCTAGAAATAGAAATACCATTTGACCCAGCAATCCCATTACTGGTTATATACCCAAAGGATTATAAATCATTCTATTATAAAGATACATGCACATGTATGTTTATTGCTACACTGTTCACAATAGCAAAGACTTAGAACCAACTCAAATGCCCATCAATGATAGACTGGATAAAGAAAATGTGGTATATACACACCATAGAATACTATGCAGCCACAAACAAAGATGAGTTCATGTCCTTTGAAGGGACATGGATGAAACTGGAAACCATCATTCTCAGAAAACTGACACAAGAACAGAAAATCAAACACTGCATGTTCTCACTCATAGGTGGGTATTGAACAATGAGAACACATGGACACAGGGAGGGGAACATCACATACTGGGGCTTGGGGGATGGGGGGCTAGGGGAGGCATAGTAGAGGGTGGGGAATTGGGGAGGGATAGCATTAGGAGAAATATCTAATGTAGATGATGGGGTGATGGATGCAGCAAACCACCACAATGGCACATGTATACCTATGTAACAAATCTGCGCAATCGGCACATGTACCCCAGAACTTAAAGTATAATAAATAAATTTTAAAAAGAAAAAAGAATATTATAATGCTGAGACTTTAATGACTACAAATCTTCACTGCAACCTATTTCTTCACAAGCCAGGAGGCCTAAGAGGAAAAATGTGTTTTTTGAGCCAGGCCCAAGGACTTGCTGCTTTGCACAATTTCAGGATTTGATCCCCTGCATTCCAGCTACTCCAGCCTTGGCTAAAGTGGCCAAAGTATAGCTTGGACCTTGGCTTCAGAGGGTGCAAGCTCCAAGTCTTGGCATCTTCCATGTGGTGTTGAGCCTGCACGTGCCTATAAGTCAATATTCAAAGTTTAGGAACCTCTGCCTAGATTTCAGAGACTGTATGGAGACACTCAAAAGTCCAGACAGAAGTTTTCTGAAGGGGTGGGGCTCTTATGGAGAACCTCTACTAGGGCGATGCGAAAAAAATATGGGGTTGGAGCTCCCACAGAGAGTCCCCACTGGGGCACTGCCTAGTGAAGCTGTGAGAAGAGGGCCACTGTTCCCCAGACCCCAGAATGGTAGACCCACTGATGACAGCTTTCACTGTGCACCTGGAAATGCCGCAGAAAATGCCAGCCTGTGAAAGCAGCCAGAAGGGGAGCTGTACCCTACAAAACCAAGGGGATGGAGCTGCCCAAGACCATGGGAGCCTCTTGCATCAGCATGACCTGGAGGTAAGACATGGATTCAAGAGACTGTTTTTGAACATTAGAGTTTAATGACTGGCCTATTGGATTTCAGACGTGCATGGGGCTATACCCCATTTGTTTTAGCCAATTGCTTCCATTTGGAATGGGTGTATTTACCCAATGCCTGTACCATCATTGTATCTATAAAGTAACTAGTTTGCTTTTGATTTTTACAGGCTCATAGCCAGAAGGGACTTGAGTTGTCTCAGAGGAGACTTTGGACATGGACTTTTTGGTTTATGCTGGAATGAGTTAAGACTTTAGGCAACTGTTGGAAGGGCATGATTAATTGTCTTTTGAAATGCGAGGACATGAGATTTGGTAGGGGCCAGGGGCAGAATAATGTGGTTTTGTTCTGTGGCCTCATCCAAATCTCACCTTGAATTGCAGTTCCCATAATCCGCACGTGTCGTGAAAGAGACCCAGCGGGAAGTAATTTAATCATGGGGGCACTAAGTGAGTGAGTGAGTTCTCACAAGATCTGATGGTTTTATAAGGGGTTTTCTCTGCTTTGCTTGGCATTTCTCCTTGCCATCATGTGAAGAATGATTTCCCTTCCACCATGATTCTAAGTTTTTCCAGCCATGCTGTCAATTAAACCTATTTCCTCTATAAATTACCCAGTCTCGGGTATGTCTCTATTGGCAGTATGAGAACGGACTAATACAAGTTGTCTGTCTCTCACATACTGAACATACAATGATGAGACAGGCACAAGACAGCCATCACGGACATTCTTACCAAAGGGTGGGAACATAGACAGCACACAATGGCTATTGGTACAGAGCAATTCTGAAGTTTATTCAGGCAAATTTTGGAGGCTTCTTGATTGAAATTACTGACTGAAAACTACTCTCCATGTCTTTTTCTTCTGTCTACAAGTTTCTTGCTTCTATACGCCAAGCAATCTTTTCTATTTCATGAAAGGTAGCACATGTTTTCAGCTGAGTTTTTCACAGTCTGATTGCTACTTATAAAAGTGTGAAGGTCCGAAGTCTTTTTTTTTTTTTTTTTTTTTTTTTTTCATTTTATACTGTCTCTGTCCCTTGGAATCCAAGATAGCAGTTTTTCACTGATATAATTTTACTTAAAAATGTGTGAATCTTCTATAAAGTTACTATAATCCACTCTGTTGTATAAAAGGCACACACAAATATCTTGGAAATAAATTCTTTTCTTCTTTGCACTTCTGCTGATACAGCTGAGAGATGATGCCATTAATCTACCTCAAATTCCTAGTGTACGACTGACAGAATCTGCTAAGAATGACCTCAATTTCTTAACAGGAACTTTTACATGACTGAGGTTTTAATGAATAATTTTACAACCATACATTTGGCTTCATCTGTAGACAGTGCTTTCCTAAAAGTGCCTGCCCTAGATTGAATTTTTGCTTGGATATCATATTTTAATTCCAGTTTTACTGACCATTTTCAAAAGCTTGTAATCTTCAAAAGATGGCTTCTTTTTGTTCAGACATCTTTCCTTTAGTGTGTCTTCATTTTCTCACATTTTCCTATAATCAGCAAGAAGAAATCAGGTGACACTTTCAACACTCCAGTTGGAAATATCCTTAACTAGATCACCTACTTCATTAAGCACATTTTCCACCTTGTAAATTATTATAGGCAAATATATTTGATAAACTTTCTGTAACTATACCAGATGGATCTTCTTTATTTCAATATCTATTATAACATTTCTTATTTTCCTTTAAGTCCCCACCAGCAGCTTCCTCAGAGTTCAGACTTCTGTGAATAGTGTCTTCAAACCACATAACATTTTAATTAACACTCTTCTTTAAATCCTTACAGCTTTCCCCAATTCCACTGATTATCTGGTTGCAAATAATTCTCACATTTTAGGTTTTTATTATGACAGCATTCTGCTTGTGGTATCAAAATATTTTTTTAAATTCTTTGTTGGTGTGTAACAAATTACCTCCAAATTCAGCAAATTGAAACAACAAATATTTCTTATGTCACATAATGTCTGGAGTGCAAGTACCGAGGAGCAGCCTTCATGAGCTGCTCTGGATCTTTGTCTCTCATGAGGTAGTGATTAAGTTGTCAGCCATAAATACGGTCTCTGAAAATAAGACTGGGACTATAGGACCCAATATAAGCATCCTCACATGTGTCTTGGCAGGAAGTTTCTTTCCCTCACTCTGTGGGTCATCCCATAAGACTGCTCATGACCTGGCTTCTTCCAGATAAGTAGAGAAAAAGAGAAAGAAAGATATTGGGAGGAAAGTAATATCTTTCATGATTTGATCTTATAAGGGATGTACCACTACTCTGTGTTTTGTGGGTCACACAGAATATCCCTGGTACAATTTGAGCAGGGGTTACACAAGTATGTATAAAGCCAATAGGTGGAATTATTCGGGGTCATATGTGAGGGCTAAGTAGCTCAGCAAAATATAGGAGTTCCCATGAAGACAGAAGAGTAGATATTATTGTATAAAAAAGTCATTTATCTTTTTTCTGCTCCATAAAGCAGTCATCAGCTGAGATTGAGAAAGACAAGACACTCATTAGAATTTTGTGGCAAGGCATGAATGTTTGTAAAGCTTCTTGGAGACTGGGAAGAAAATAAAGATGTGTGGTAGGATTGTCAAGATATGATGAATGACCACTTGTTCTTGGTCATAAGTTAAGGTGCGACCAGTTACCATACTGTGTTTTTCTCCAACCATGTTTTGTTGCTTGTTGGTAGGCTCAGTAAAAGTGAACTACTGAATTTAAACAAGACAGAGGTTTTGCAGTGAAAATGCAATGGGAAAAAAGATTTAAGGAAACCAAAAGTATTTGCCAATAAACTATTAAATACCATCAAATAATCTGTGTCATGGATAAATGCTAGGGAGTAGAGCTCAGACAACAGAATAATGATCAGAGAGTGAGCTACTTGAAAGAAAAGATTTGTAAGCCTCCAGGAATGTATCAGTATTTTACTCAAAGAAAGCATTGCTGATATGTGGCCCATTAAAAGGTATTTGCTATTAATCATTGAGGAATTGTTTTCTTAATTAAGAGAAAAATTAATTTTAATAAAATTTTTGTTTGTTTGAAACGTTATGACCAAGAAAGCTACTCGGTCCTATAATAATTTTCACACAAAATTGGATTAATATATTCTTTATGCTATATATACACACTGACCACAATAGACTATATTCTACTTGTCATATAACTGATAAATCATAAACAAAACAGATTTTATTATTTCAATTTAATCTACTGTTAATATGTCCACCACAAATTCAAAAGACTTACCTTACTTAATTTCCTATAAGTTTAGTATTGACATTGACAAACGTATATTAATTGGGAATGAAAAATTATGCCTAAGGTTATTAATTTTGGTATAATAAAATTATATTTTCATCACTTAGTAAATTAAGTAGTTTAACCAAGGTAGAGAATATCTTTGAGAAAAGATAAATTTTTATATTATCATATTTCATGTGTGAATGAGGAAAAGACTTTTTCACTTGTCTTCATAATGGTGGAAATTTCTTTCCTTAACTGACTTCAACACAGAATAAGAAGTTGAATTGCTGGATTCTAGGAAATGCACATATTTAGTATTAGTAGATACTGCCAAATCATTTTGTCTTTCACTAATTTTACTACTGAATATGGAAACATTAAGTAGTACATAAAAGAAAGTCTTGAGTTCTAGTCTGGCTTTCCCTGCTTGCATTATGTAGCAGAGACCTAACCTCCCCCTGAATGTTTGTCCCCATCACTCGTTTATTTAATCACCGCTTACTTTTTGATTCAGTCACATGAGAGCCCCAAACAGCCAGAGAGCCATATACCTTCCAGTCAACCATGGTAATGTTTCCTGATAAAAGCATTCATCCCTTGCAAAATAACACTATTAATCAAGCTTCGAGAAAGAGAAGAAAATTGTTCAAGTGGTTTATAAGTGAAATAGTAAAAGGAATCAATGCCACTTTCAACCCTTGATTCCAGACCCATATATTCTGACGAGATTTATCGAGTCAAATTCATCTAGTCAAATTCAAATAGTACAACTTGTAGGAGAGAAGCCCAACTTTGCAGGATGCTGTCTCTGAATGGCATAATAAATATCTTCAGTTGGCCATTCTTATGTTAGGCAATGCCAGCTGCTTTTAGGTGACAGAATATAGGGCAGGACCCGTGAACTCCTTTAGCATAACCTCATTATTTGGTGCACTTTGCTATAGAAGAATAACTATGAAAAGAAGCAAACATGTTGTATGAGGCAACATGGCAGTGAATAAATATTTTATAAGTTATCAAGTAGTGCTGCTGGAAGAAGTATGGTACCCAAAAAAGGCAAAACCTTATCTAGACCAAGAGTCTATTTCATTGAACTAAACAACAACTCCTTTCAAATTAAGATTATTTCAATGACATTTAAATTTTATAAGTAGTAGTCAAGTTTGGATATATCTTCAACTCTAACAGAGCTTTTGTTATCTGTCTATGCCTTAGCTTTATAAGACTGGCTGCAGTTTAAATACCTGACCTATTCATATTTCTTATATACATTATTTAATACAGTCAGAGTATGGTGATTGCTGAATGTCATGGAGGTTCCACAGGAAGTCACTGAGTGGCAGAAGATAATTAATTACTTATGTAGGACAGAATATGAAAGCTTCTGACCTCTGTAGTATCACAGATAAAGATCTGATATCCAATGCTGCATCTTCTTAGAATCTTCACCCATCCCTCCTCTCCTGGCTACCACAGAAATAAGGAATGAAGTCACAAATTAACCAATCCATTTGGGAGTGCTAGGTTTTCCAAAGGAGGTAAGGAATTATATATCAGAGGAACTGAAAGATCCAGCCAAAGTGTAGCAGAAGAAGCTGGCAGAGCATGTGTGGAACTGGATCCTGAGAGTGCTGAATCAAGAATAGCATATAAAGCTCTAAAAACCTGATAAGGAGGAGTCTATTAACATGGAAGCATTCTTCCACGATACAAAAGTAAATACACTGAAAAGTGCTAGCACACTGCTAAGATGGATCTTGGAAGGTTGGACAAAGTGATGGTCCACAAGTGAATTGGAAATGCCAGTGCAGTCATAGGAGATGGTGGAAGAATGCATGAAAAGACTCAGGGAACAGGGTAAACTACATAAGACTAGAAACCTGATCAGACAATTATATTCTCAAGATAATTAGAAATACAAGAAAAAACTTGCTTATCAAAGTAATAAAGAATATGTTGGTGAGCAAGTCATCAGTACTGTCAAGAAGGTCAGTGGGATATTCTCGTGATGAGGGATGAAAGATGCTGTTACCAGACTAGCCTACCTGAAAGCAATGGAAGGAACAGAATCCTGAAATAACAGAAATCAGGTGGAAGCACCTAAAATTCAGAAACAAGTTGGGTGTAATTACTATAATAGCACCAAAGTGTAAATGGCAACAAGGGGACCTTATTGGTACGGCACTATGGAGACAGTTAATAGAATATAGCATCTGTAGAGGAAATCTAGATGAAAATCAACAGATGCAATTTTCACTGTATAAAACCAAAATAAATGCAGAATGAAAGATCAAAGGCTTAGGGTAGCCACCACAAAAGAAGTCATGATTCCTTCCTTAATTTCTGCATCTGAGCTAGCTTTCAATTCCCAAAGTAGGAAGAATCTTACAAAACCATTAAAAAGCATATTTGATAAATATTTCCCCAGCCTTCCCCAAAGGATAAATGTACTGAGAGCAAATGGTAGTATCTAAAGATCTTAAGGACTATTGGGGTCCAAGTCAACATTAATACCTAGAACACAAATTTCAGTTACAATGGAAACTTATGGTGAGCAAGTACTAAAGGTAATCCTGAGCCAGGATCAGTACAGAATGTAACCACCTGGTCTTAGGACTCATCCAGTGGACATATAATCAATTTACAAATGTGTAATTGAAATAGATGTACTTGGTGCTTGGCAGAATCCCCACATTGTTACCTGGCTTATGGAGTAAGTTCTTTCACAGTGCAGAAGGCCAATCTGCAGTTTCGAAAGTGCCTGCCTGTCAAGTCAGTAAATTAAAAACAATATTACTTCCTGGAGAAAACAGCAGATATTAATGTCGCTCTTAAAGATCTGAAATGGTACAGTGGTAATAGCCCCCATTTTTGTCTCCAGTGAATTCATGAATTTCTCTTCAATGAAAGCCAGAAAGATCCCGAAGGATAACTGTGGATTATCATAAATTCATTCAAGAAGCATTCTCAATTGTAGATTCTTTACAGTATTACAGATCTTGCTAGAGCCTATAACACAACACAAATACATGGTAGCTCAAAGCTTTTAAGGATGAGGGCATGTATTACCCTGCCAGATCAGACAAGTACACCAGCAGAGGTGTTAGCATATGGAAGGTAGAAGTGGAAGAAGATAATAAGTGTAGTCATGGCCCAGAAACCACATGGCAGTGACAGGGCTGTAGTCACTCCCACTAATATTATTTCTGTACATTTCTCTAAGAATGATAAAGGATATATTTCCAGAAAGAGCAAAGATACTATATGGATCTGAGCAGCACAAAGAGGGATTGGAAATGTTTATTGCTGAGGTGGTATGCTGCTTGGTATCTTTTAGAATCAGGGCGCTAATTTCCCCTGCTGCTAGAAGAATTGCTTTCCAATGGCTCATACCTAACTGCATCCCCAAATAATTGTCCTTGCCCAAAGATTGCTGCTTTGCCCAAGGTTACGTCCCTTCTGCAGAGGCATCTCTCATCCATGGACTTGCTAATGAGTGAGTACAAACCTGGCTCCAGCTTCAGAGCTTGCTGTGAAATTAGCTGAGGCCTTTGTAGTAACAGCATAGCAGTTAACTTCTTCCTCTGCCTAATCTTACCTTCCTTACTTTCTAACAGATCATTCCCCGGAGAAGTACTCAGTAAAGTCAAACACACAAATTTCCATTTTGGAGTCTCTTATCTCAGAAACCCAACCAGAAATAAAGTCTGAGAAAACACCACTCTATTTGGCAGATGTCAGTATATAGTGACAATCAAAGGGGGACTCATCTGCTTCTGCTTCTCATAAAGAAAACTAGAGTTTGTTAAATTTTTCAAGTTCATCCATTAATATAGTCATAAAACTGGATGAATAAATAACAAAATAAAATACAGGGACAGGTATTTTTTCTCTCTAGATTAGAAAATATTTCTAAATTTGCAGAAATTTAAAATATTTATCATATTTACTAAGATAAAGTATTTTATTGTCTCCACTTAGAGAGCAGCAACTTTTAAAAAATCAAACTGAAAAATGATGTAACTTGTAATTAATCAGTTGATCCCCAAAGGAAGTTTTTAGAAATTTCTATAGTTAACTCAGAAACTTTATAACTGATTACTTAGCAACGCAATTACAATACAAAAAATAAATGCACTTCAGTCTATTCCATTAATATTCATATATCTTTTCTTTATAAATACGACTTACTGATTCTGAATTTGTCACCATCAAAACAATCCTATCTATATGTATTATATAAAATTGCTATTATATTGCAAAGGCAAAATAATATGTTAAGGACTAAAGTGGTTTTGAAACAGCATATAAATCACATATTTCAGTTTCATTGAGATATATTTAGAATAAGTAAATGTTTACAATTGAAAGACTAGAAAGAGAAAGTGCAGGGTTTTTTTCATTCTTAAATTACTTTATAAAAACAGATAAATTAAAATTTAATATAATCCATGAGGCTTTACATCCTTTGAAGTCATTTGTCTAACAGGAAAAAAAAGTATATTGCTACATATTACATTCTACTGATAGTAGAGTGATCCTAAAACCTCATCATCTTTGATAACATATAAGTTAGTTCTTATTGCAAGATTTCTAGCTAAGTTATTTTGCTTCAAGAAAAGAAAAACACATTTAAGAGGACTCAGAAAAACAGTTTAACTGAAAGAACACACTCATCTGCAAAACAAATCCAAACAACTCGATACCCAGTGCCCAGCAGGATCAAGGACTGCTGAATTTCCTGGCAGCTACCCTCTCTCATCTTTATTTGCTCTGTTTCCACCTCTCAGTATTGTCCCTTTCTTTTTCTTTTGTAATTGGTCTGCTCTCTGCTTATTAATCAGCCAGATAGCTCATAATGCCTATGCAAGATGCCACCACCATTGAAACGTTTCTTTGTGCTTCATAAGATTCTAAATAAATCCAATTTTCCCAAATCATGGGGGCTTAGTTAGACTAAGATTGGTCCAAACATATATAGAAAAGATTTGGGATCATGTAGTACTAACGTCTCACTAGAAGCTATGAGTGGGAACATTTTTCCTTAAAAGATTATAAACAAAAATATAAGTATTCTTAAGAATAGCCTTTGATATGTCCTTGCTACTTTTTTTCTCATTATACTTTAAGTCCTGAGGTACATGTGCAGAACATACAGACTCGTTACATAGGCATACATGTGCCATGCTGGTTTGCCGCATTCATCATCCTGTCACCTACATTAGGTATTTCTCCTAATGCTATCCCTCTCCTATCCCCCCCACCCACCGCTATCCTTCCCCTAGCATGACAGAATCTCAATTTGAGGTGGATGCAGCCAAGAATTCAAGGCCCCAGTGTGTGATGTTTGCCTCCCTGTGTCCATGTGTTCTCATTTTTCAACACCCACTTATGAGTGAGAAAATACAGTGTTTGGTTCTCTGTTCTTATGTAATTTTGCTGAGAATGATGGTCTCCAACTTTATCCATGTCCCTGTAAAGGACATGAACTCATTCTTGTTTATGGCTGCATAGTATTTCATGGTGTAATCTTACATGCCTGTTAACTCCAGGCATTGGAAAGAGTTAAGAATGTTAGTAGGAAGAAGTACTAAGTAGCAAAAAAACTGTCAAAAAAGCCTAGAAAAATCAAAATTCTTAAGAGCCTAGGCAATCCAATTCCCATGATCCTATGAAGACAATTATATAAGGAACGAAGAGGGAGTCTGTTTCTGGAATGGCAATATTAAAATTTCCATGGACATATTCTGCAACAAAACAAGCATGGCCAGTGAAAACACTAATTAACTAGCTAATGTTTATGAAAACTGTCCTAAAGGCATATAATAAATAAACATTTTATTTAAGACAATTTAAAATTCAGTAAGAACAGTCAATGTCTATGGTATTTGAACTATGAGCCACTTCCTTCCTTTCCCTCTCTGCTTAGCATGATAGAATCTCAATTTGAGGTGCGTGCAGCCAAGAATACAAGACTGTCTCTCCTCCCAGTTCCCAGTTGAATGCTATAGTATCTTCCTGGAGGGACAGGCTGTCAGGATTTCTCATCCCCTACTGATGTGACTTGCAGAACAAAACACAAGATGAGCATGGCCAAGCTATCAGCAGCTCTCTTACTCCACCTAGTTTCCACTCATGAGGTGGAAGATCAATCTCAGATACGACATGACAGAAAAACTTTGATCCCAATCTTAACTTCACCACAGCTCAAAAGTGGAGGTTCCATGCCAGCATGCACAAGCTAAGAAGACCAGAGGCTAGAACCCAAGCCCAGTGCCCTACCCTTAAAAACAGGAGTGTCATTCGGAGACATATAGGACACTGCCCCCCGCTAGCTATGGCTCAGAAATTGGCCAGAGGAGAAGCAGGCCTTAGGAACACTGTTGTGAATTTTTCCCAGTGGAATTGACTTTGTTTGAAATAGAGTGTGAGGAACTTCAAAGATAATGGTGTTCTCAAAAGCAATGAAGGTTTTGGTATTAAGCAATTAAGTGGAAGCTAGTAGTTTCATAATTTAGCCCTAGTTTATCAGGGAAAGCAAAGTATAGGACAACTAAGAAGAGCTTTCCCAGAGTCAGAGCAAACATCAAGCACTGGGCTGAACGTAATTGGTTTAGACTATGGAGCAATTTATATCCAGGGCATTGTCAAAAGCAATAGAGCAGCCAAGCAGCAATTAGTGGAATCCAACAGTGGGTTTAGTAAGGAAAAATCCTACTAAAAGGAAAAAGCCTTGCTAAAAACACTGTTGTCCTAGGGTGAAGGTGTGTTTAAAGACTGCACCTTCTGAGGAACATCAGAGGCATCACACTGCAGGGGAAATAAATGTCACTAATACAGTCCAGCCGGTCAATAACTTGACAAGCAAGCAACACTAAGCCCAAGGAAGGGTGGGGCCAGAGACTCAGTGTCCAGAGCTGCTGCAATATATTATCTAAAATGTCCACTTCTCAACAAACAAATTGTAGCACATACAAATAAATGGCACAAAAGCACCTAAACAATTATGAGAAAATAACAAATTTGGCAGATTTGCACTTCTCACTATCAAGACTTACTAATAAGTTATAGTTACTAGGATTGTGTGGTACTTGCATAAGGATAAACAAATAAATGAAAAAGAATTGAGAGATTTTCTTCATATTATGGTCACTTGGTACCAGGAAGGGTGCCAACACCATTCACTTCAGAACAACGGGTTCTGTCACAATCACATATCCACATGCGAAAGAATGAAGATGGTCTCCTACTCCACTCCATATACAAAAACTAAATCAAAATCGATCAGAGGCTAAATTTAAGTGCTAAAACTATTTTAAAAATCATTTTAAAAAGCAGAAGATAAATTTCATAACTTTAGATTCAACAAGGGTGTGTCCTTCTTAGAAACAACACAGAAAAAGACAAGCTACAAAAGAAAAAGATAGGTAAACTGAACTTTATCAAAATTAAATGTTTTGGACTTTAAAGTAAACCATCATGAAAGGACAAAAATAACCACTAAATGGGAGAAAGTATTTGCTCTGTTAAAACTAAAGAAATTTTATAAACTTTTTTAAAAGAATGTGAAAAGTATAAAAAGACTGAAAGGTAATAGTTTTTTCATAGAAATACAATATAGGTTCATTTAAAATATGGACATAAAAATGGCAATGTTTCTATTATGTTTCAGCAGAGAGAACCAAGAACAAGTAAGAAAAAAATTTGTAGAAGGCTTTAGTGAAAATTAGTTTCCTTAAAATTAAAACCCTGTTATCTTAACCAACTTCATTGTGACATTTTCATTTTAAGGGAATTTTTTTTTTAAAACAGAAATTCAGGACACATAGCAGAGTGATAGAAAGATTCTCAGCATGAAAAGAAAATTGAAAGCATGTCAAAGTTAAAGACACTGGAGAGCATCTAATGAGAAAAATATTCTCTGATCTTTTTTAAAAAATCAGAAGTACTTCATGTCCTTGTAGGTAGAAATGTTCTGTTTCTGAAAAGCTGATATGAGTGCATAATCTCATGAAGTAGTACAAAGTATAAATTTGTCCTGTGAAAATACTGTTTAAAATGACAATTTGAAAATGTAATGAATTATTAGCATATGCTATGACAGAATATTGCTAAACTACAGGTATTATCTTATATCAAGCTAAAGAACTCTGTGACTAATGCACCAAAGAGAAAATTCTGGCAAAGTAATGTGTTCGAATCTTCTGTTTGCAATTTCTCCATTTAAATCTAGGCTTGATTGGATACTCAATTATAAATTCTTATACCATTATCTAACCTTTGTTTTATTGTGCCTCTTGGTTTACAGAAAGTAGCAACAAAAATAACTAAATTTTCTACCTGCAATGTATCTATTTTGTGAAATTTCCAATGATCTTTTAAAATTCTAGTGTCTGGATTCATAAATTATAATATACTACCTGAATTAAAATCATATAACACAGGAAAATTATTCCAAATCAAGAAGAACTATAGGTTGAAATATTGCAAAGGAAATAAAAAGGATAAGAATCTAAAATATTGTTTGAATACAAAAAACCAAGACATTCACACCTACGATGTAACTGTATTACAATGTTGCTTTCAAAATACGCTCCAGAAATTACAAAGATACATGGAATATCATGTGGTTCCTTATAAACTCTAATTTCAATAGCAGGACTAAGATGATCAATTTACAGAGTGGAATGAGCATGAGCCTCGTTTTTCGCTTGGCTTTCTCTCTCTCTGTCTCTCTCTCTCTCTCTCTCTCTCTCTCTTTCTCTCTCTCTCTCTCTCTCTTTCTCTCTCTCTCTCTTTCTCATTCTCTCTCTCTCTCCCTATAAAATGGCACATCTTTATACTAGGACACCTCATTTTATAATGCTTTACTTTATTGCATTTCACGGATATTGCAGTTTTTACAAATGGGCAGGTTGTAGCAACAATGCATTGAGCAAGTCTATTGCACCATTTTCCCAATAGTATGTGCTCATTTCATGTCTCTGTGTCACAATAAGAAAATTCTCACAATTTTTTTCATACATTTTCACTATTGTTATATCTATTATGGAGATCTGCAATAATGATATTTGATTTTACAATGGTAGTTGTTTCGGAATGCCACACAATGATAATGTAAGATAGCATACTTAACTGATAAACATTTTTTGTGTTTTGACTGCTCCACCAGCCAGTCATTCCCATGTCTCTTTTCATCTTTTTGGGCCTCTCTATTCCCTGTGACACAGCCATATTTAAATTAGGGTAATTAATAACCCTACAATATCCTCTAAGTGATCAAGTAAAAGGCAGAGTCTCACATCCTTATCCTTCACTTTAAATCAAAAGCTAGAAATAGATTAAGTTTAATCATTTCTAGCTTTTGAAAGCTAGTTTTTCTAGCTCTAAAAAGGTATATCAAAGCCAAGATAGGCTGAAAGTTAGGCCTTCTGTGGCAAAAAGTTAGGCAAATTGTGAAGGGAAAGGAAAATTTACTGAAGGAAAATAAAAGAGGTACTCCAGTGAACACATGAATGACAAAAAAGTAAAACAGCCTTATTGCTGATATGAAGAAAATTTTAGTGGTATGAACACATTATCAAACCAGCCACAATATTCCCATAAGCCAAAGCCTAATCCAGAGCAATAGGATTCTCCAATTGAAGAATTCTAAGCCTTCGATTCTATGAGGGCTGAGGAAGCTTCAGAAGAAAAGTTTGAAGCTAGCAGAGGTTGGTTCATTCGGTTTAAGAAAAGAGCTTTCTCCATAACACAAGTGTAACGCAAAGAAGTAATTGCTGATGTAGAAGCTGAAGCAAGTTATTCAGAAGATCCAGTTAAGATCATTGATAACAGTGGCTACACTCAACAACAAATTTTCCATGTAGACAAAACAGCCTTCTATTAGAAAATGCCAGTTAGGACTTTAATTGGTAGAGAGAAGTCAATGCCTGGCTTTAAAGTTTCAAAGGACCGGATGACTCTTGTTAGGTGCCATTGCAGTTGGTGATTTTAAGTTTAATCCAATGTTCACTTACTACGCCAAGAATTCTAGTGTTGATAAGAATTATGCTAAATCCACCCAGCCTGTGCTCTACAAATGGAACAACAAGGGCTGGGGGAGAGCATATCTGTTTACAGCATGGTTTTAACCAATATCTTAAGCCTTCTATTGAGACCTACCACTCAGAAAAAAAATACTCCTTTCAAAATATTACTACTTGTTGATCATGCACCTAGGTCCCCCAATAGCTTTGATGGAGATGTACAAGAAGATTAATGTTGTTTTTATGCTTACTAACTCATTTATTCTGCATAGATGAAGGAGTAATTTCAAATTTCAGTCCTATTATTTCAGAATAAAATCTGTCTTGGTGTTTTCAACATGTGTCAGGTGAATAATTTCTCCTTAATATTAGCTACATTCAGAATAGAAGGAAATGGGTCAAGGGTAGAAGATAGACTAGTTAAGGAGATTCTTCTACAACAGTTTGGGATGATGCCTTTAGACTAAAGTGATAGCACTGGAAGGAAAGAGAAGAAATTTTATTTTAGCAATATCGTGAAAGTAGAGCTAAAGGTAAATTTGTCCAATGGAGTTGAGGTATGAGAAGAAAATATCCTTCACCTGAATTGGAGAAGGATATGGGAGAAATAAGTTTGGGTGAGGGAGGATAAATATCACCAGCTTAGGGTGAAAAATGAGAAGCCATATTTGACTTTTTGATACTCAAAGATCATAAGCCACATTTAGTGTTCAAGGTATGAATTCTGAGCTAGTAACATAAATTTGGTTAGAATCAGCATAGATAGTATTTAAAATCCTAAGACTGAATAAAGTCACATAGAGAGTGAAAATAGAAAGAGTAAGTCTGAAGCAAAGCCCTGAACACTCCAGAAGTAATAGATACGTAAGATGAAAGCAAGAATAACAAGTAAAGGAGACACAGAATAGTTGACTGAAAAAAAAAAAGTAGGGAAATTAGGTCAGTATTATCAACGCCAAGGAAAGAATTACCAATTGTGTCAAGAGCTCCTGAAAGTTCAAGTAATAGGAGAACTGTGAATTTTCTACGGGAATTGTCAATATAGGAGCTATTGGCATCCATAACAAGAGTAATCTGATAGAGACATGCAGATCATTTCCTAAGTGTATTCAAGAGATTAGTGAGAATGAGGAAGAAATAAAACTCTGTAAGCAGACAAAATTATTTCAAAAAAATTTTCTGTAATGGGCAAGAGGGAAATTGAACTATATAATTGGAAGCAAAGTAAAGTAATTTTTTTAAGTTTTTAAGAAAGAAGAAATATCATTACATTTACATGTTTATTGGAATGACTCAAAAGGAAAAATTAATGATGTAGAAGGGAAAGAGAAGAAAATTTTTGAGGTAATGACCTTGAGTAGGCAAGACAGGATTAGATTCGGTACACAAGGGGAGTGCTTCACTTTAAGCTGTAGATAGGAACGGGAAAAGTTCACCTCTGGTAAGATCAGGAATACAAAGGTAATGACCTTGAGTAGACAAGATAGGGTTAGATCCAGTACACAAGTGGAGTGCTTCAATTTAAATTGTAGATAGGAACAGGAAAAATTCATCTCTGGTAAGATCAGGAATACAGATGGGTAGTTTTGTTGCTGGCAGCTTATAGGAGATATTTTCTGATTCCTGCTTTTTATTTTCCTCCTCTTAATTCTCCTTCTTTTCCTCCTCCTTCTAGGTAGGAAGAAAGGTCATTAGCAGAGAGTAGCATGAGGGAGATAGTGTTGGAAGTTTGAGAAGGTAAAAATGAGAAGTAGCCCTCTTAGAGAGTAGTAGAATTAATAATCTAGGAAATTACAGTCTGATTTCCAAGTAGCATCAGAAGTTCACTTGAAATTTATGGTCATGAATCATAGAACTAGACAGGAGGTCTGTGTGTTCCTTCCATGTTGAAGAAGGACAATGAATTGGGAACTATTATTTTATTTATTTATTTATTTATTTATTTATTTTTATTTATTTATTTTTTTTTTTTGAGACGGAGTTTTACTCTTGTTACCCAGGCTGGAGTGCAATGGTGCGATCTCGGCTCACCGCAACCTCCGCCTCCTGGGTTCAGGCAATTCTCCTGCCTCAGCCTCCTGAGTAGCTCGGATTACAGGCACGCGCCACCATGCCCAGCTGATTTTTTTTTGTATTTTTAGTAGAGACGGGGTTTCACCCTGTTGACCAGGATGGTCTCGATCTCTTGACCTTGTAATCCACCCGCGTCGGCCTCCCAAAGTGCTGGGATTACAGGCTTGAGCCACCGCACCCAGCCTGGGAACTATTATTTTCAAGAACTTATTGTGAGGGCCTTGGGATTTACAACAAGTGCGATTGTTTAGGTGTAATTTGATGATATGAGATTTAAAGCTGAACATTTCAGGAAGATGAAAAAATGTTATTGAAGTAAAAATAAAGAGCAAAGTTACCTACCATGTGTGTAGACCCAGTGGCAGAAAGATTATGGGAGAAAAATATTCACCTCTTGAGAGAGCTGCAGGACAAAGAATGACAGCATGGAAATGCTGCGTGTCAGAGAGAGAATTTTTAAAAGTACTGTCCCAAAGTGATTTGTGATATAGGAGGTGTTGCTGATGACTTATCTTCAGTTTCAGGTGGCAGAGTGAAAGAGAGTTTAAAAATTGATCAGAATACAGTATGGATCAGAAAAGATTATGTACAAGAGCCATATGGGAATGAGTGCCTAAGTTTGAGGAGTATCTTGTGAGTTCAGTGGCGAGCTGGAGTCAGCTCATAAACGGCTCATACTCTACCAGCTCACAAGAGCCAAGTGTGAAATTTTCAGGAATCTCATGAACCAGTTACTACATGTGGTCATTATTCAATATTAACTTATGTAAATTTATAACTAAATAAACCATCTTAAGAAGGGAAAGAATAAATAATCAAAATTAATCACTTTCCAATAATTTTACTATATTTTACTGTTATCTATGCTCTTGAAGGTTATTTACATCTATTTAATCTGTATAATAGGAATATTATACAGTGGTGAGCTACTGCATACTTCTTCCCAACTTTGTGTTCAGTAATGTCAGTTATATATATATATATATATATATATATATATATATATATATATATACTTTATTTCAGAGCTTATATATATATATACTCTATATATATATCAGAGTTTATATATATAAATATATATATATATATATATCAGAGTTCACAAAATTTTTACTAAGAGGCACAATATACAATTTTAAAATAATTATAAAAACAACTATTTAAGTTCCACATACTCAACTGATTTTCATAGAATGCTTTTGCCAGTTATGCCAAATGCTTTCATACTTAGCCTACCTCTCTTTCAAATTCAAACATGATTTCACAAATTGAATTGCTTTCCAATTCTTTAACTCATTATTCAACAAATATATTTTCTTTATTATGTGATATACTGTTAAACTAATTCTTATCGTCAAAAATATTATGTTGATTAAACTGAAACCTCTTTCACTTCAGCACTAGATAAGACACCTGTATTAAATTTTACTCCATTATTTTTATGTCTAGAAAATAAAATAAAATGAATAAAGCCTTATCCATTGTATTTATCAATTTCTTGCTATTGTCTGTTTTATTCAACTAAACTGACAGTGTGCCGATTCCTAAAGACCTAGAAACAGAAATACCATTTGACCCAGAAATCCCATTACTGGGTATTTGCCCAAGGGAATATAAATCATTCTCTTATAAAGATACACACATCCATATGTTCATTGCAGCACTATTACAATAGCAAAGGCACAGATTCAACCCAAATGTCCATCAATAATAGACTGGATAAAGAAAATGTGGTACATATACACCATGGAGTACTATGCAGCCATAAAAAGGCACAGGATCATGTTCGTTGCAGGGACATGAATGGAGCTGGAAGCCATTATCCTCAGCAAACTAAAACAGAAACAGAAAACCGAACACTGCATGTTCTCACTTATAAGTGGGAGCTGAACCATGAGCACACATGACACAGGGAGGGGAACAATATACACTGGGCCCTGTCAGGGGTGTGAAGGGAGGGAGAGCATCAGGATAAATAACTAATGTACATGGGGCTTAATACCTAGGTAATGGGTTGATAGGTGCAGCAAACGATCATGGTACACATTTTCCTATATAACAAACCTGCACATCCTTCACACGTATTCCAGAACTTACGATAATTTTTAAAAAAGTGTTGAAAAACATAAAAATATATTTACAAGTGTCCCATGCCAATAAAAAATACATTGTAACAATAAGCATGTTTATTATGTCTTACTAAATTAGTTAGAATGAACATTCTTATATTTACATAATTTGATATAAAATAGTGATAGGATACATATTATTAATTTTGAAATTCTAGTTTTAAAATTTATGATCTTAAGCTGGGCGCGGTGGCTCAAGCCTGTAATCCCAGCACTTTGGGAAGCTGAGGCGGGTCGATCACGAGGTCAAGAGATCGAGACCATCCTGGTCAACATGGTGAAACCCCGTCTCTACTAAAAATACAAAAAATTAGCTGGGCATGGTGACGCGTGCCTGTAATCCCACCTACTCAGGAGGCTGAGGCAGGAGAATTGCCTGAACCCGGGAGGCGGAGGTTGCGGTGAGCCGAGATCGCGCCATTGCACTCCAGCCTGGGTAACAAGAGCGAAACTCCGTCTCAAAAACAAACAAACAAACAAATTTATGATCTTAAAGTACTTCATTTTATCCTTGAGCTCTGGAATCTAATTTAGTTGATAATGTCTTTTTGAATTTTCTGAGCACCATGAGCCTGCTTAGCTTATTCTGCTGCCTCTAACGTAGTTGCTGTTGCTTTGAATATGGAATGAGTGTGGTGAGTGGATTTCTTCAACCATTTAGTATTGTAGAACCTCTAGATATTTCTACCAAATAAATAGTAGGGAAAAAAATAAAATCATAAATCAAATGTATTTTACAGCTACTTTCACTTTTATTAGATGTAATATTTCACAGAAAGTTTATAAAAGAGCTTCATAATCCTCTCATTTGTCACAACACACACTCTAAACAGGCAATATCTGTTCATTCTAACATAACATCTAAGGGGTGATGTGAAGGATATTGCAGGCATGTACACACACACACACACACACACACACACACACTCTCACATCTCACTACAAGTTAGAGTTCACAAATAGAGGTTTACCTTTTAGGTAGTTAGAACCAGCAAAGAAGTAACACACTTTCAGCCAAGTCAGTAATTAGTTCAAATCCAATAGACATGACATTTGAAATTGGAATTTTAGAAACAAGATTCTACTAAAAGATAACTTTGGAATGCACCAAAAATCAACTTTTTGATTTAGAAATGTTGCTTTTTCACTAACGATTCAGTCGTTCATTATACATTGTATTTCTTGATGTCAATATCTGGGAAAACCCATACACACACAATGTACAGTCTTTCTGTTGTCATCATCTGTTCCTCACTGGCAGTAAAATAGAGGACAAAAGTACTAGATTCTTACAGAGAACACAGCCTTTGAAAATATCCCTTCTCAACATCTGGTTTCACTAGTTCTTCAGTCACTCAATCTATATGTGAACATGATTTTCTGAAAAGCCATCAAGAATCAAACAGAATATTTTAAGCATTTTGCAACCGGGAACCACATGCATCCTGCTTATTTTGTATTCCCTGCCCAATGGGACACCTGCTATGAGCTCAGTAAATGTTTGTTGTTTAAACAAATTATCCAGTGATTCTGAATCATAGACATGCCTTTATAGTGGACATTGCAGATTGGTCTTCCCAGCTTGTTCACACCAATCCAACCCCTTTGTCCTCATACCACCCATGGTAGGAGCAGTAATTGTTAAATATGGCCATGAACTAAGATTTAAAACCCGACCCAAACTCAACAGTCAGAACTGAAGAATTCAGGCTGGGTGCAATGGTTCACACCTGTAATCCCCACACTCTGGGAGGCCAAGGTGGGCAGATCACTTGAGATCAGAAGTTCAAAACCAGCCTGGCCAACAAGGTGAAACCCCATGTCTACTAAAAATACAAAAATTAGCTGGGCATGGTGGTGGATGCCTGTAATCCCAGCTACTCGGCAGGCTGAGGTAAGAGAATCGCCTGAACTCAGGAGGTGGAGGTTGCGATGAGCCAAGACTATGCTACTGCACTCCAGCCTGGGCAACAGAGGGAGACTCCATCTCAAAAAATAATAATAAATAAATAAATTAAATAAATAAATAAATAAATAAATAAAGGATTCAAGAGTAAGTCTGACTGCTTTCTTGAAATGAAAACATGTAAACCCAGAAGCTATAAAACAGAGGATGCTTACATGTGAAAGTAGAGAATAATGAAGCTGGCTTGCAAAGACAAAAAGGAGACTGCAAGTGAAGCTCCCGTGGAGCACCTTCTGTGGGATTTGGCCACATCTCTACTCTGTTCTGTAAGAGATCTTTGTATGCTTAAAATAAGTTCCCCTTTTACAAGGCAGCGCAAGATAAGGTTTCTCTTTTTTATTTATAATCTAAAGAGTGTTAATTCAGTCCCACTATCATCTGTGAACACTTTTCAAAATGAAAATGAGAGGCCACCCAAAGAGATTCAGATTCAGTTTGAAACTCAGTATGAATGGGTAAGGATGCTGGCCTCTCTCACCATATGTTTTAAAGTCTCAGAGATCATTGAGATGCTTATCCAGGGAAGAAAACCACTGAACTATATGATACATGTAGGAAAATACAAGGAAAAGGAAGACAGTAGTTTAGGGCTCCAGAGATTTTGGATTTCATTAATTGTATTGGACATGCACGTGTAAACAACACTTAAGTATGTTTTTGAAAGAATGCATCAAATCTTTGGACAAGCTATGTTTAAAAGTATTGAATAAAGAGGGAGGAAACAGGATATTGGAATCAGAGCAAACTTTCTCTTGGAAAAGTGTATTTATCTCAATTTCAAAGATATCTTTCAGCACATATATTAGAAAATTTTAACCTCTTAAAAACATAAAAATAATGTCCATTTATGTTAAATGACAAAATCTAAGGTTAAATGAATGGCTCAAAACGTTCAAAACATGAGAATAAATTGTAAATTAATATTAGCTTCTTGAAACATTAAGATTATAAAACTGAAAATGTCTTTTGATTTATTACCAGATGAATTCATCCTATGTTAATTCTGTACATCTGCTCCAGGCCATTTTTCTATGAATTATATGCTATTCATTATCCTGACACTAGTAAAATGGCATAAACTTCTAATGATAAAAATAATGTATTTTAAATGTTATTGGTGATATTCTCAATATATTTCTATGAACATCAGAAGAGAGTCCTAAAAATTCTCAATACGTAAATGATATATTGGCCAACATGCATTTGATCTCAGAGACAAAAATATTAATTATTTTTCCATTAGAGTAACATATATTCCTCATAACAGATCTTTTTATGAGAAAACATGAATAAAAATTGTTATTGACACGCCTAGAACTACAGCATGCTCTCAACTCTAGGTCACCAATTTTCATTTATGCATTTATTTAAACATTCATCTTTTTGTATTGAAAAACCTACACATTCCTTCTAGTTGATAAGAAAAAAAGTCATTATTTTGCTTTTCCTTAATTCCACTTAATAGCCCTGAATTCCAGTAATATTTGTTATGCTTCTGTGACTATTCAATAATTTTTTAAACTACAATCACTCAAAAACTTTCTCTTTCAGAAAGATATTATTACAGTTTATAAATTTCAATCAAGCTATAAAACTTGAATGTAAACCTAATTAACTACCACTAGTTTGGGAAACAGAAGGTAGAAGTGTACCTTCCAAATGAGGAGGAGTTACCAATTTTCAGGACTTGGTCCTCACCTTTACAGTACAGAAATTCGATGTTCATTTGCTGAGTATTTTTTTAATTTACCAGATAGCTGTATTACTATTTTTCTGAACTGCCCATTCAGGTTTTTTGTTGTCCCATTTTTCTATAGCAGTGGTCACCATTTTCTATTGATGTATAATAATATTGTATCACAAATCTTCATAAAATGTGCTGCCGAAGTTTTTTCTAATTTTTCAGTATTCTTTAATTTGGTATTTACTTTTTAGTTGTCAGAAATTTTAATATTTGTATGATCAAAGCTATCAGGTTATTAAAGTTAACTTCTTATTTAGACATACTAAGAATTTTTATTTTAGGTAACATAGAAATAAATATATATTTAAAAAAAAAAAACAAAGCATAGCAAAGCTGGCTATATCCAATGGCAACTGGATCAGTCACCTTTCTTAGTTCTCAACAGCATCTATATGTATCTTCATAAAGTTCTCTCTTTAGCTTCTGGGATATCTTCTGGATTTCTTCTTTCCTCTTTTGCCTCTCCTTTTCTATTTGCTTTATAGGCCCATCATAAATTACTTGCATATTTATTGCAACCCTTCAAGATGTAGTGATAAGACCTCTTTTATTTTTTTTTTACTCTCAACCTTGGATACCTCATTCATGCTAGTAAGTTTAACTGCTCTCAATGGTCCATGGGTTGCTCACATTTTTATATACCCAACTTGGATCTCTCCTCTGATCTCCACATATGTTCAATTGCCTATTTGACACATGTGTAATCCACAAAGCTGTCTCAAACTCAATATGTGCAAAACCAAGTGCCTTATTCCCTCTTGCCCTGCACGATGCTCTTCCAACATTCACTAATACAATGATAACTATCAATATGTCATGCAATTCTGAAATTTAGAAGCCATCTTTGACATCACACTTTCCTTTATGTCTATATCCAATGCACTATGAAGTGGCACATATCAAACACAAATGGTATGATTCTACCTCTTGAGTTCACCTATTTTCCTTATTGTTGTAAATTGACAATTGACAATGATATAAATTTATGGGGCACAAAGTGATGTCATGAGATAAATAGATTGAGAAATAATTAAATCAAGCTAGTTAACATATCCATCACTTCAAATCGTTAATATTTTCTGGGATGAGAACATTAAAAATTTATTCTCTTAGCAATTTTGAAATGTACCATACTGTATTATTAACTGTGTTCACCATGTGTGCAATAGAACTCAAGAAGAAAAATATATCTCTTCTGTCTCTGAGATTCTGTGCCCTTTGACTATTATTTATCAATTTCTCCCATGTCCCCACTTTTATAATCACCATTTTTCTTTCTGCTTCTATGTGTTTAATTGTTTCAAATTCTACATATAGCTGAGATTATGTGATATTTTCTTTTTGCCTGGCTTATTTCATTTACTATAATGCTCTTCAATTCTGTTCACATTGTCATGTATAAAAGAATCTTCTTTTTAAGTATTTTATTGTGTATATATACATTTTCTTTATTCATTCATCTGTTGATGGACACGTAGATTAATTCAATTTCTTGGCTATGGTGAAAAATGCTACAGTGAACATAGAGTGCAGACATCTCCATCTCTTTTACAACTAATTTTAAAACTGGTGAGTAAATACCCAAAAGTAGGATTGTTGGATTATATGTCAATTCTATTTTTAGTTTTTTGAGAAACCTCCAGACATAGTTCTCCATAAGACCTGCACTAATTTACATTTTCACGAAGTGTATGAGGCTTCTTTTTTCTCCACATCTTGCTAACACTTACTGTTCATCTTTTTTGTTAATAACAATTCTGAGAAATGTGAGATGCTCTCTCATTGTGTTTTTAATTTGCATTTGTCTAGTAATTAGCAATGTTGAGCATTTTTAATATATCTGTTGACCATTTGAATGTCTTCTTTTGAGAAATGCCTATTCGAGTCTTTTGCACCTTTCTTCTTTTTTTTTCTTGTACAATTTTTTTAAATTATACTTTAAGTTCTGGGGTACATGTGCAGATCTTAGAGGATTGTTACATAGGTATACACATGCCATAGTGGTTTGCTGCCCCCATCCCCCCCAACACCTGCATTAGGTATGTCTCCCAATGTTATCCCTCCCCAATCTCCCCACCCCTGCTATCCCTCCCCTATTCCCCCACCCCTTTGCCCCTTTCTTAATTGGGTTTTTTTCTTGCTTTTGAGTTGAGTTACTCGCTTTTTTTTTTTTTTTTTGCACATTAACCCCTTATTATATGAATGCCTTGCATGTATTTTCTCATGATCCATAAGAAGTCTCTGCATGCTGTTAATTGTTTCCTTTCTGTGCAGAAATTTTAGTTTGATGTAATCCTATTTGTCTATTTATCCTTTTGTTGCATGCATGTTTTGAGTGATATCCAAAAATAACTGCATGGTCCAAAGTTATGTGAATTTTCACCTATGTTTTCCTCTATCAGCTTTAAAATTTCTGCTCCCATGTTCAAGTGTTTAATCCATTTTGATTTTTTTATATAGTGTGAGATAAGTCTCCAACTTTATTCTTCTGCATGTGAATACTCAGTGTTCCCAGAATCACTTATTCAAGAGACTGTTTTTTCCTCCCTTTGCACATTCTTGGCATCTTTCTCAAAGATTAGGTGACTGCACATACATTGGTTTATTTCTGAGGTTTCTGTTTTGTTCAGTTGGTTAATATGCCTATTGTATTTTTTTGCCAGTACCATGCTGTTTTAATTACTATAGCTTTGTAATATAGTTTGAAATCAGATAGTGTAATGCCTCCAGCTTGTTCTTTTTGCTCATAATTGCCTTCTTTATTCAGAGATTTTTTTATTCCCTGTGAATTTTAGGGTTGTTTTTTCTATAGCTATGAAAAATTACGTTGGAATTGGATAAGGACTGTACTGAATCTGTAGATCTCTTTGGATAGTATGGATATTTTATTATAATAATATGTAATTCTTCCAGTCCATGAACATGAGATATCTTTCTGTTTGTTTCTTATTGAATGTCCTTTATTGATATTTTATTGTTCAGTCTACAAATCTTTCACATTTATGGTTACATTTATTCTTAATTATTTTATTTCTTTGCAGTTATTTTATGAATGGAACTGACCACTTGATTTTTTCAGAAAATTTGCCATTAGTATGTAGAAACACTGCTGAATTTTGTACATTGCCTTTCTATTCTGCAATTTTACAATATTAATTTAGTTCTAACAGGTTTGAGGTAAAACCTGTAGGGTCTTCTAGGTTTTCTATACATAAGATAATGTCCTCAGCAAACTGAAAATTTTACTTCTTTTCCCATTTAAGTGCCTTATTTCTTTCTCTTACATAGAATTGCTCTGGCAAGAATGTTTAATGCTATGTTGAATAGAAGTGGCAAGAGTGAGCATCCTTTCCTTGTGTCAGATTTTAGAGAAATCTGAAAAGGCCTTCAATTTTTTTCAACATTGACTATAATGTTAGCTGTGGGTTTCTCCTATATAGTCTTTATTGTGTTACTATATATTCATTCCTTCTATATCTAATTTGGTGATAGTTTTTATCATGAAAGGATATTGAATTTTGTCAAATGCTCTTTAAGCATCTAATAAGATGATCATATAATTTTTGTTCTTCATTTTGTTACTGTGATGTAAACCAATTGCTGTTTTGCATATATTTTGACAATCATTGTATCACAGGAATAAATCTCACTTGATCATGGTGGAAGATCCTTCTAATGCATTGTTGAATTTGGTTTGCTAGTATTTTGTTGAGAATTTTTGCATCTATATTTATCAGGAATATTGGACTACAGTTTTCTTTCTTTGTAATGTCCTTGTCTGGCTTTGGTATCAGGGTAATGCTGGCTTCATTTCTAGAAGAAATCCTAGGCAATACCATTCAGGACATGGGCATGGGCAATGACTTCATGACTAAAACACCAAAATCAATGGCAACAAAAGCCAAAATAGACAAATAGGATCTAATTAAACTTAAGAGCTTCTGCACAAGAGAAACTATCAATAGAGTGAACCGGCAACCAACAGAATGGAAAAAAAATTTTGCAATCTACCCATCCAACAAAGGGCTAGTTATCCAGAATCTATGGAGAACTTAAAAACTTTACAAGAAAAAAACAAACAACCCCATTAAAAAGTGGGCAAAATATAGAAACAACCACTTTTCAAAAAAAGACATTTATGCAGCCAACAAACATATGAAAGCTCATCATCACTGGTCATTAGAGAAATGCAAATCAAAACCACATTGAGATACCATCTCACACCAGTTAGAATGGTGATCATTAAAAAATCAGGAAACATTGCTTCTTGGCCTTTTGGCTAAGATCAAGTGTAGTAAAATAATCAGGCCGGGCACGGTGGCTCAAGCCTGTAATCCCAGCACTTTGGGAGGCCAAGGCAGGTGGATCAAGAGGTCAAGAGATCGAGACCATCCTAGTCAACATGGTGAAACCTCATCTCTACTAAAAATACAAAAATTAGCTGGGCATGGTGGCGCATGCCTGTAATCCCAGCTACTCAGGAGGTTGAGGCAGAAGACTTGCCTGAACCCAGGAGGTGGAGGTTGCAGTGAGCCGAGACCACGCCATTGCACTCCAGCCTTGGTAACAAGAACGAAACTCCGTCTCCAAAAAAAAAAAAAAAAAAAAAAAAACCAGGAGACAACAGATGCTGTAGAGATGTGGAGAAATAGGAACACTTTTACACTGTTGGTGGGAGTGTAAAATTACTTCAACAATGTGGAAGACAGTGTGGCAATTCCTTAAGGATCTAGAAATAGAAATACCATTTGACCCAGCAATCCCATTACGAGTTATACACCCAAAGGATTATAAATCATTCTATTATAAAAATACATGCACATGTATGCTTATTGCCACACTGTTCACAATAGCAAAGACTTGGAGCCAACCCACATGCCTATCAATGATAGACTGGATAAAGAAAATGTGGCACATCAATATCCATGATGAACATAGATGCAAAAATCTTCAATAAAATACTGGCAAACCGATTGCAACAGCATATCAAAAAGCTCATCCACCATGATCAAGTAGGATTCATCCCGGGGATACAAGGCTGGTTCAACATATGCAAGTCCACAAACGTAATTCACCACATAAACAGAACCAAAGACAAAAACCACATGATTATCTCAATTGACGCAGAGAATGCCTTAGACAAAATTCAACAGCCCTTTATGCTAAAAACCCTCAATAAACTAGGTATTGACAGAACGTATCTCAAAACAATAAAAGCTATTTACGACAAACCAACAGCCAATATCACACTGAATGGGTAAAAACTGGAAGCACTCCCTTTGAAATCTGGCACTAGACAAGGATGCCCTCTCTCACCACTCCTATTCAATATAGTACTGGAAGTTCTAGCCAGAGCAATCAGGCAAGAAAAAGAAATAAAGGGTATTCAAATTGGAAAGGAGGAAATCAAATTGTCTCTATTTGCAGATGACATAATTGTATATCTAGAAGACCCCATTGTCTCAGCCCAAAATCTCCTGAAATTGATAAACAACTTCAGCAAAGTCTCAGGATACATAATAAATGTGCAAAAATCACAAGCATTCCTATACACCAGTAACAGACTTAAAGAGAGCCAAATCAAGAATGAACTGCCATTCACAATTGCTACAAAGAGAATAAAATACCTAGGAATACAACTAACAAGGAACATAAAGGACCTCTTCAAGGAGAACTACAAGCCACTGCTCGACGAAATAAGAGAAGACACAAACAGATGGAGAAACATTCCATGTTCATGGTTAGGAAGAATCAACATCGTGAAAATGGCCATACCACCCAAAGTAATTTACAAATTCAATGCTATTCCCATCAAGCTACCAATGACCTTCTTCACAGAACTGGAAAAAAACACCTTAAAATTCATATGGAACCGAAAGAGAGCCCGTATAGCCAAGTCAATTCTAAGCAGAAAGAACAAAGCAGGAGGCATCACACTACCGGACTTCAAACTATACTACAAGGCTACAGTAATCAAAACAGCATGGTACTGGTACCAAAACAGAGATACAAACCAATGGAACAGAGCAGAGGCCTCAGAGGAAATACAACATACCCACAACCATCTGATCTTCAACAAACCTGACAAAAACAAGCAATGGGGAAAGGACTCCCTGTTCAATAAATGGTGTTGGGAAAACTGGCTAGCCATGTGCAGAAAGCAGAAACAGGACCCCTTCCTGACACCTTACACCAAAATTAACTCCAGATGGATTAAAGACTTAAACATAGACCTAACACCATAAAAACCTTAGAAGAAAATCTAGGCAAAACCATTCAGGACATAGGCGTAGGCAAGGATCTCATGACCAAAACACCAAAAGCAATGGCAACAAAAGCCAAAATAGACAAATGGGACCTAATCAAACTCCACAGCTTCTGCATGGCAAAAAAAAAAAAAAAAAAAAAAAAAACAGTCAGTAGAGTGAATCGGCAACCAACAGAATGGGAAAAAATTTTTGCAGTCTACCCATCTGACAAGGGGTTGATATCCAGAATTTACAAAGAACTAAAACAGATCTACAAGAAAAAAAAAAACAAGCCCATTCAAAAATGGGCAAAGAATATGAACAGATACTTTACAAAAGAAGACATACAGGAAGCCAACAAACATATGAAAAAATGCTCATCATCACTGATCATTAGAGAAATGCAAATCAAAACCACATTGAGATACCATATCACACCAGTTAGAATGGCAATCATTAAAAAATCTGGAAACAACAGATGCTGGAGAGGATGTGGAGAAATAGAAACACTTTTACACTGTTGGTGGGAATGTAAATTAATTCAATCATTGTGGAAGACAGTGTGGCGATTCCTCAAGGACCTAAAAATAGAAATCCCATTTGACCCAACAATCCCATTACTGGGTATATATCCAAAGGATTATAAATCATTCTATTATAAGGACACAGGCACAGGAATGTTCATTGCAGCACTGTTTACAATAGCAAAGACCTGGAACCAACCCAAATGCCCATTGATGATAGACTGGATAGGGAAAATGTGGTACATATACACCATGGAATATTATGCAGCCATCAAAAACGATGAGTTCGTGTCCTTTGTAGGGACATGGATGAACCTGGAAACCAACATTCTCAGCAAACTGACACAAGAGCAGAAAATCAAACACCACATGTTCTCACTCATAGGCGGGTGTTGAACAATGAGAACACATGGACACAGGGAGGGGAGCACTACACACTGGGGTCCGTTGGGGGGAAATGGGGGAGGGATGGGGGGTGGGGAGGTGGGAAGAGATAGCATGGCGAGAAATAACAGATACAGGCGAGGGGACAGAAGGCAGCAAACCACACTGCCATGTGTGTACCTATGCAACAATCTTGCATGTTCTTCACATGTACCCCAAAACCTAAAATGCAATTTAAAAAAAGAAAGAAATATACAAAATGATAAAAAAAAAAAAAAAGAAAATGTGGCACATATACACCATGGAATACTATGCAGCCATAAAAAAGGATGAGTTCATGTCCTTTGCAGGGACGTGGATGAAACTGGAAACCATGATTCTCAGTAAACTTATCACAAGAACAGAAAATGAAACACCCCATGTTCTCACTCACAAGTGGTTGTTGAATAATGAGAACACAGGGACACAGGAAGGAAAACATCATACACCAGGGCTTGGGGGCTGGGAGACTAGGGGAGGAATAGCAGAGGGTGGGGGATTGGGAAGGGATAGCATTAGGAGAAATACCTAATGTAGATGACAAGGTGATGGATGCAGCAAACCACCACCATGGCACATGTATACACATGTAACAAACCAGCATGATCTGCACATGTACCCCACAACTTAAAGTATAATAATAATAAATAAAATAAATATTTAAAAAAGAGGTTGCAACCATTCCTATTCTTTCATATTTTGGAAGATTTTGAGAAGAATTGGCATTAGATCTTTTCTACATGTTTGATAGAATTCTGCAGTGAATGCATCAGGTCCTGGGCTTTTCTTTGAGGGTATTTTATTACTGATTTAATTTCCTTACTCATTATTGGAAATGTCTGTTGAAACCTACTTCTTTATGATTTAGTCTTAGTAGGTTATGTGTGTCTAGAAATTTATTTATTTTGGGTTATTTAATTTGTTGGTGCATAATTGTTTATAGTAGAATTCTATAACTGTATTTCTGTGGTATCAATTATAATGTTTCTTTATTCATTTCTGATTTTGTGTCCACTTTTAGTTTAGCTAAAGGTATTAAATTTTGCTTATATTTTCAAAAACAATCATTCTGAGAATCTTTTGTATTTTTTTTCTAGTGTCTACTTCACATATTTCTGCTCTGATCTTTACCATTTCTTTCCTTCTGCTTATGTAGGTTTAGTTTGTTCTTTTCCCAGTTCTTTGAGGTGTAACATTAGGTTATTTATTTGAGATCTTTCTTCTTTTTTGATGGAGGAGTGTATTGCTAAAAACATTTCTGTTAGAGCTGCTTTTGCTGTATTCCATAAGTTTGGTATGTTATGTTTCCATTTTTACTTGTTGCAACTTTTAAAAATTTTTCTTTTAATTTCTTCACTGATGTATTGGTTGTTCAGGAGCATGTTGTTTAATTTCTGGATATTTGTGAACTTTCTGGAATTCCTCCTGATTGATTTCTAGTTTCATACAGAAAAGATATTTGATATAATTTTAATTGTCTTAATTTTACTGGGGTTTGTTTTATTTTCTAACATATGATCTATCCTGGATAATATTTCATACGTAATTGAGAAAAATGTGCATTCTGTTGTTGTTGGATTGAATGTTCTGTATGTATCTACAAGTCTTTCTAGAGTCAGATTATCACCTTTCTCGGTTGTCCTTTTAACGTCATCTGGATGGACATTTTATTTCATGATCAATGTATTCATCTCACTGGTAATTTTTGACCATTACTTCTTATCAATAAATGGTACAAATTAATTCTTAATTTTTATGTACCATATCACATAATTGACATGATTACTAAGTATGTGTTAGGAAAAGGCTAGAAATAACTCTCTTATAAACTGTTAATGGAAAATGGATTTCATAAATTTGCTTTCTTGCATCACAACTTACATACAAAATATATTTTTTCTGGTTGTCAGGTCCTGTGTGATAATTATGTGATGCCACATAATTATAATCTTCAAGACAGTTTTCCAGTTCTATTTCATATACTTCAGAAAATCATGCTAATCATCTAGCAATCATAACTAAATATATTTAATAAGACCTTGTAGTGGAATTTACTTAGATGCACTCATTATGTGTAACAAAACAAAAATACTTATTACTCTGAATTAAATTTTGTTTTCTACATAAATTTTTCTGAATGTATTTTACAAATCAATGCATTTAAATAACTTTGGATAACCTATTACTGGCTTATGGACCATCATAAGCAAGTAAGTCAGAAATATGAGATTGTTATCACATCTGACATGTGAGTCTATTTAGGGCACTTTTTTAATCAAAAGAAACTCGCCTACATTTTTTATGCCTGTGCTGAATGACATTCAATAGTGCCAATTAAATGGGGTAACTATGCTAAAGCTTATGAGTATAATCATAACGTTACATGATAAAAATATGAATCATTATATAAAATGACTATGACCAGAGTAATAATAAAAATGACATCTAGACTTTTCCAATTAAAAATAATAATTCATTGTTCAAAGTAATTCTATAAAATTGAACTAAGTCTGGAAAGGATAAAATGTAATATCTCACAATGGCCATCTAAAAGGCTAGTAAAAATCCATTATGAGAGATAGACATCACAATTTAAAGAAAGAACTTAGAGCCAAAAGCACTAATTAATTGACCTCAGACAAGTCACTTAATCACTCTGAGTCTGATATTTCACATGTAAATGAGCTAACAACAACTTTGTAAGATAATATCTATGAGATAATTATACATTAGTGTATGTACACAACTGTAAACATTCTCATACACATAAAAGGGATTATAATGCTCATCTTTCCAAGATAAATCTGCCTGCAAGATCAACCAGTCAACCTTTTACTATTGAATTGTTCTAAAATATTAAAGTATCTGATACAAGCTGAATATTATCACCTTTAAGGTGGGTCTATTTTGATCATTCTATTTTAAACAGCAACTCAATAAATGTATTCCATATTTCACACTCACAATGTACTTTGCTGTTTTATTCCATAGCACTTATCTAGAATGCATCTATTTTTCTACATTTCATGTTTTCTTTTCTTCTTCCTTCATTATAGTGTGAGCTCTGAATGATCAGTGCAAAAACAATTTCCTATATTATACAGACTTGAGAATAATATTTGTCACACAGTAGGCACTCAGAAAGTTTTGTTAAATAAATGAATTAATAAACTTTATACTTGACTCTTATTTTTTTTGGAGTTTTTTTAATTGTATTTTAGGTTCTGGGGTACACGTGCAGATCATGCAGGACTGTTGTATAGGTACATACATGGCAAGGTGGTTTGCTGCCTTCATCCCCCCATCACCGATATCTCATATTTCTCCACTCATTATGCCTCCCCATCCCCACTATCCCTCCCCAACCCCTCCCTACTGACTGCAGTGTACTTGACTCTTAAATGTCTTTATTTTCCTACTCTGCTCCAAAGTGTTACTTGTAAAGCCTCCAAAATAACCTCTCATTCCAGTTGCATGATGTCCTAAAATAAGTTGTAATTCCAGTTACATGAAGTCCTATTGTCCCAAAGGGTATTTCTCTAAGGTTAGTTATTTGTCTATTCTTTCCCATCTATTCCAGATCTAATTTTAGTAATGTTGGTAAGTCAGTTGTGATATATCATTTTATTCTACTTTCCATGAAAACAAATAGATGTTTTATCTAATCCCATGGGAGTTATTCTGTGAATCAATGATTGATTTTTTTTTTCTTAGAACTTTTTGTTATAACAGAGAAATAGTTGGTAATAATGTCTGTTGAATTTAACAAGTTCAATTCATGGAAAAAATAAGAGTACTTTGAATTACAGGATAAAATGACATGCTGGGTTAATTATGGCCACTCTTATTCTAGAACTTATAATGATTTTATTTTTCTTCTCCTATTCTTTGACACAAATATTTTGGTTACTTTGAGATAATCATTTAAGTGATGGCTATTTTAGAAGATTTTAGGTAATATAAATTGGCATGGAAGAGTTTTAGTCTGTACCTCATTTTGTGGGAGTTATTCAATGATAACGATAATATTAAAAATAAGTTTATTCCAGGAACATAAAAGTCTCTAGGTATACAACAGATTGACTGCAGGCTATGACAGTTTTTGAGTGGCAATGAATGCAAAAAATATAGTCAGTTACAAGCATATATTAACCACAAGTCAGTGCTAAGCCTACAAAATAAATCAGAAGACAGAAAAATCCTCAAACTTCCAAGGGTCTTTCAAAATCTTAACTGTTTCTGAAAGTAGGCCCAAAGATGTCCTTAAAAACTATACATATGTACCCTCAGGATCTCTCTGAAGGCAGGTAAAAGTATTTGAATAAAATTAATTTTTAATTTTAAAAATTTTTAATTTTTAATTTTAAAAACCACATAATAAAAGAAAAAGCAATTATAAAGAGAACCAAAAATCAGGCACTTAGCCTAGTCTTACATTAGAAATTGATTCAGATTACACTTTAAAAACTGTCTCAGTATATGACTATTTTTATTAAAAAATACTGAGTTAATTAATATGAATATTAATATACTAAGCTTAAAATATATTGTAAATTATATTTGTGCCTATCCTAAATTTTTCTATTTATTTTGAACTCTCTCTATATATATTGTGATTGTTTGGGCAGCCAGTAGCCAGAATTATAATTCAACTGGTTGGCAATAAGGAAGATATGACATTCTGCATAGTGAAATAAACCACCAGCAACTCAAGGTTTTATTAATTAAAGATTTTTTAAATTCATGGTTTTTCTTTCATTTCCCTCAGCCACTCTCATAGTATTTTCTCTGCTTGTTTTCCTCTTGGCCATAGAAAAGCGTCCACAGCCCCAAGTAGATTAGACAGTATACGAGTTCAGTCAGGGTGATAGGAAAAATTATAAAATAGACACAAACCTTCTTGAAAAGTTGAGAGGTCTCTGTAAAGCCTCAGGAAAGAATAAGCTGAAGGCAGAGGTTCTTACCCAGGGGCAATTAGGCAGGAGTAAATATAAAGAAATGTGGGGGAGTTTATCTAAAGAGCTGGTTTACCCTTGTGGTCCTAAGACCAACCTTTGAACATTAACAGGTGCATGACTGCTCTCTACTCAGGGGGTCAACAATATTATTACTCACAAATGGTATTTGCTTTAGGCCTCAGAAGCTGGCCTTTAATCATTTGTAGGCAACCATGTTAATTATCCACAGGTGTGTTGACTCAAAGCTTCTGCAGTTAAATCTATGCTGAATAAATGCCTGGAGTGTCAGCTGGTCAGGACTGCAGCTGCTGACTCTTTAATGGACCCCTCTCAGGGTCTGTAAGCTCCCTGGACCCCTAGCCTGCTTTTCCACTGCATAGCTGTGTCTGAGTGCATTTGTTCATCCACCACTGGGCCAGAGTCTGCTAGACGCACCTGACAAGACAGCCTACATGAAATGAGACAGTGGTATATATTCCCTTTTGTCCCTTACTAAAAATTTGAAAATAATGCTTAGAAGCCAAACATTGCACATCACCTCACATCTTGTTCAGAGAAGTGTCATATGCCTATTCAAAATACACTCCTTGGCAAAGAAAATCAGGTTATGATAGTTATGTGAAGTGTGGGGTCATACTACGTCTTTCAATAGTTGAATGTATAATTAAACAGGGGTACATTCAGACAATTGAACATTATTCATCACTACCAAGAAAAGAGAAATTTAGCCATAAAAAAAAAATACAGGGAGAAATCTTAATAATACGTTACTAAGTGAAAGAGGCTTAGCTATCTGAAAAGAGCCTCTTTCATACATACAGTAAAATACATTCTGGTAAAGATACTAGGGAAATACTAAAAAGATCAGTGGTTACCAGGGGTCAAGGGAAAAGAAACGAGTAGGCAGAGTTAAGAGGATTTTTAGGGCAGTGAAACTCCTCTATATGATATTATAATACATGTCATTACACATTCACAAAAACTGATAGGAAGGACAGCGCCAAGGAGTGAACCTTAATGTAAACTACGGTCTTTGAGTAATAATAATGTGTCAATGTAGGTTCATTGATTGCAACAAATGTACCACTCAGGATATTGATAGTGAGGGAGGGGAGCTGTGCATGTTTGAAGTTAATGGGTATAGAGGATCTCTTTGCACTTTCTGTTCAATTTTGCTGTGAACCTAAAACTGCTCTAAAGAATGTACTTTTGCTTTAAAAAGCAAGTTGCACAAAGATATTTTTAAAATAGATTCCACAGACAGAGACCTACAATTTCAAATCATAAAAAGGAAGTCTAATCGTGCAATAATTTGGAGAAATAAGTCAAAATCATTATTTAAAATTGATGTAGAAAGTGAGACTTTAAAATGCTGATAAAAAATATTTTCCAAGTTGAATTATCAGTAGATGTCATCTGCTTTTTAAAAATATAGGCATCATAATAAGTTCATTAACCCTGGTTCCAATAGATTTGGTCTTTCTTTTTCTCTTGTTCCTAAGAACATTGAAGTCTTCATATAAATTGCTTTTGCAAAATTTGGAAAGCTAATTCCTTTTGTATTGACTCTCGATGAACCTATTGTTGAAACTTGCACAGATTCTGAAGAGTGTGCCCTTTGCATGATGTATAACACTACATTATTTCACCATATCAGATTTTTGTCATAAAGAGATAATTAAATGAACAATGATGTATGATTATATCAAATAATTCTAGATTTAAAAATTAAATAAGAAAAATGACTAATAATTCCATGAAGCTGAATACAAATAACATATTTAGTTAGTGAGACATTTATCTGAAATCTTGGTGAACAGAGTACTGTACCAGAGGCCATTTGACAATGTAAGATGAAGAAAAGGCATAAGCAGCAGGAAACTGCCTGTATAAAGAAATAATATTTAGAAAATTAACTAATAACATTATGCCTGTTCTTTAGTCACTAACAATTTAGAAAAAATGGTAAGAGGGGTTTTACATTTTTCATCCGATTTTGACCACATGACAAATATTGCTTTTTGTCTGCAAATACGTAATAAAGGGAACCAAAAGGGGAAAGGGAACAATTTCAAAAGGATAATAAAGGACAAAATTGGTAGTTGTTTATAAACTTTGGTAGATAAAGGGTTATGTATTTATGTTACTATTTATAACACCATGGTTAAAACTATTTGGATGTAAATATATAAATCAAGTCTAGTCATTAAATTACACCAAATCCCAGTGGTACTTATGACTTTTCATCTTCTGGAATTAGAGAAAACCAATAAGGACATTTATAACCAATATGGAGAGCTGACTTGCAATTTCTGTGATCTTTGCTAGTTAACATGTTGGAGCTATGCATAAAAATTACAAATTGGCCTTTGACCAAAACTGGGACCTTGTAAGCTTACTTTTGTTATTGTCTTAAGAAATCTTTTTTATCTTTTTTTTAATTGCTGTGAAATTATTTTTATTGCTGTATTTTCCATGAGATCTGGTCAAATTATTTTGCTTGTAATATTATTTACCTTTGCTACATATTTTTCTATTATTTTTACTAAGTAAATTTGTTTTTCCTCAAAAACTCAGCAGAAACTATATTTATTTTCAATTTTTATTCTGATGTGTCAAATATATTTTATATGTTTATAGTGATGATTCTGGGTTTCACACTTAAAGAGTAATATTTTTGAATATTTTATGTATCTATATAACATTTTAAAATCTGAGATTAAATTAAAAACAATCCATGATACATTTAATCAAATGAAACACTTCAACTAATATGCATACTAATATAAATTATAAATATTAAATTAAATTTAAATATAAAATTACTTATAGCAAATAATAAGAAATAATATAAATCAATTTTCACAGGGCTGAATAATTTTATTCTGAAAGAATAAACTTGTTTCAAAAATATATAACTATAAATGACTATAAAATATATTATGTATACTTAAACACCATAAAAATGTACAATTACTTCAAAACAATTTAAAAACTGGAGGTAGGAATATTGAAAAAAATTTATTTATGGTGATTTACTTGTAATTATAATATTTATTACTGTATATTCATGCTTTTATACTGATATAACCAGGATTATTTATGTTAACCATGACTGTATCAAAATAGATATGATATTATCAATGTATTTATGTTGCTTTAAAGATATATACACATAAAATAACAGGAAAACACTGTGTAAACCTCTCAGACAGAATAAATACTACTATAGAGTAAATTTAGTGTATTTCTTTTTATATAGCTATTATTTTTGGTGCATTTGAAAGTAAATTTCAGGTACCCAAATATTTGTAAATAATTTAACACACATCTCCTATAAATAAGGACATTACATATCCTAAAAGAATGTATCAAAACAGCACACCAAAAATATTAACTTAATGCATAGTATCTGTTATAATTCATTTACTAGTCAGAATTCTCTAATAGTCACCCAAATTTCCCTCATAGGTATTTCTGGTAAACCAAGATGGAATCCACTTTCAAGGATTGCATTTGTTATTGTATTCTGGTCTTTTTTCATTTGAGTTAGCCCCTGCAAGTACATACCCACATAGACTTTTTTTTATTTGTTTTGTAAGGTCATGGTTTCTTTGAAGACTATAATCCATTATTTTTCTGATTGTTTACTCATAGTATTGTTTAATATGTTCTTCTATCAGGTAACTTGAACAAGAATTTTGGTATAAAATCCTGCTTTGATTCAAGATAATGGTTTTTATGAATATTTCATCAATGCTATGGAACACTGCATATTGTATCAAATCAAGAGGCACAGTGTCAATCATATAATATCTGTTATGATTTGTTGAACACATTAAATAATATTGAGAACCCTATAGTATGCCTCTGACAGGTGAGATACAGTGAGGAAGTGAAACCAAAATACAAAAAACAGAAGAGGTTTGTTATTCCCAGGTCTAGAGTGGTTACAGGTGTTGACAGGATGCCAAAGGGAAGTCTGAAGACAACAGAATGCTTGACCAGTATGTAGGGAAAGAGAGCACAATAACCAGTAAGTCTGTGTCTTTATTGTAATTCATGGGTACTATTCCCTCGGCTTTCCTATGGCGGCTATGGATAGGCTAGCTTAAAGAAAACACATGAAGGGACATGTTATTCACATGACTGGTGCTGACCATTAGGTTTCACTGTGACCAGCAGCTGTGGAATGTATTGAATTTGGGATCAATGAGATGGGGAACAAAAGGGCTATATCACAAATAACTACTAGAGGACGGAAAATTTTAATAAAACCAAAGGTGACAGGGCTTGACTGGGTTACAAGTGATTTATGTCAGGCCCAACTGGATGCTGAAGCAGCAACTATATCAGACAAATTTACGACACAAAAAATAATGTTCATGCCTATACTTAAGAGTTTGACTGTTTTATAATCATTACCTTCTGAAATAAAAACCAGTCCCCAAAACTTTACATCTCTTCTAGATGTTCTTTGATTTCTTTACAATTGTCTCCAGTGTGCTTAGATAAAATGCTCTGCTTTTGTCTCAGGTTTTCAAACCAGATCTTACATCATGACTGTTCTGAAAGTTACTGGGAAAAGGTACTTTGCTATCATTGCTCCTACCCTCTGTGAAGGGGTGAACAACTACATGCCCAGGTGTACTCAGGGCCGTAACAGTTTCAGGTTACCACACTATACTTTAGTTCTCACTGAACTGACAAATCATGGTGTGATGGCATAATGACCAAAGACAATGTTGCACTCCTAGACTCTGTGTTGCTTGGTCACTGAAGTCATGCTGCTTATATATAAATCTCGAAGTATCTTCAGGCATTTATCTACTTTGATCCTCCCTATTAGACCAAGTTACTGGGAAAAGGAAAGCAAATAAATAGCACTTCCCTGTGTTTTCTATCTTTCTAGTATGTACTCCCTTCATCCAACATTCTCTTACATGTCATCGCAATCCCTCTTGTGAATAGATGCCTAGGGTATCACCAGCCTCAAAGTCAGTTTCAGTTCATCATGCTGGTTCAAGTCAGACTGATCCACATTCAAATTTGAGCTAAGCCACTTAATTTAATCTTGACCAAGTTCCTTAACTTTCCGAGTTTCAGTTCCTTATCTCAAGAAAAAAAGAAAATATCATTGCCTACACCACAGAATTTTGGGGGGCTTAATATAAACAATGCACATGAATCACTTAGTTCAGTACTGGCACATGAAATATGTTAGTAAATATTACTAATTGTTTATTGTGACACAAAAATCATTACCCACCCATGTAATTTCCTCCAGTATCTTAATTCCTCTAAAATTATTTCACATATCATTAGGTACAATACCCTGTTTTTGCTTTTGTTTTTACATTCCAAATGTCACATAATGCCTAATTCTGAAGAAATTAAACTGCAGCTAAAACTAAAGAAAATGTTCAATCTCCAAAAACCCAAACACTTGGTGGTATGTTATTTCTAGTCCCATTTAAGAAGAAAGACCTATGCAATTCAGCATAATATTATAGATATATTTTTGTCGCCTTCCGCAAAGTCTCAAAGTTGTCAATCATGGCCTAGTACATCAGTAAGACAGCTCTCTAGAGACATTACACAAGGTAAATCTTTTAATATTTTATCAGCTGCTGTTGATAGGAGGCACTTCAGCTTAGTGAGTGTTTTTATTACTTCCTTTCATTTATTCTTGAGAAGCTTTTATCTCTGTTTATTGATTGCCACCTTTTAAATTTTTTTAACATCAGTAAGCATAGAAATGTGATTAATATATTTGATTAAAAATTTTAGTAGCAGATTACTTTAAATGAACTTTCACAAATTTATTATAGTAATTTTCTCATAGACTTTTGCATATATATTTGTATCCACTCCTTTGTTATGCTAGTTCTCTGAAAACTGATACTCAAGTGAAGGAGAAAGTAGAATTGTAACTAAAGAGAAGCTCCACATCAAGGGGAAAATTATTTTTTAGGCTGTTTACAGCAGAGCAATTCACAAGAGGACATGCCAAGGATCAATCATAAACCTCAAAAAAGAAAGAAAATAACAGTTACAAATATATAGAGAGATAATATTTATTCTCAAAATGACTGAACTTTGCTTGTGCTTCTTCCTGCTAGTATGGAACCCCAAATAACATCCAATTGTCACATGAGAAATTTGCTAAATAGGCGGAAATATTATTCAAGAGCCTCTTTTAGCTTATAGCCAGAAACTTGCTGATTTCAATCTTTCTCATATTAACAGCTGCAAAAGGAGCAAAGTGAGAAAGAGTTAGCAGAGCTAACAAAAATTCATTAGACTCAGTAAGCTTACAAAACTTATTGAAAGGATGTCATTGCTAAGATATTATGGCACATCTCAAAAGGCTGCTGCATTAGCAAGCTTTACTATGGGTGCTCTCCTCAGCCCCATTAATCTTATGCTGACCAGTTCTGTTTCTCAGGCTAGCTGGAATGAGGCAAAAGATCTGCTTTATGTTACTGTTTGTTAGCTATAGTATGAAAACCAGATAATTCTATCAAGTAAATGAAATTGGGAAACTTAGAACCAATTCTGACAAGGATAGTTGCTCACAGAACCTCAGAGAAAATGTTTCAAAGGTCAGCTCTACTGCAAGGATTTGGGAAAATAAAGAACCCTTACTAACTTGATTTTTTTCAGCATCCTTCGTGGTGATAGTGGTAATGTCCACAAGACCAAAGTGGTGGTATGAGCCTAGGGGAAAGGCATCCAAAGGGGCCACAACTTGCTTTCAAACTCCACTTATGCCAATGGAGCAAAAAAAGTTTAAACTTACAATTTTTCCAAGCCAGCTAACTAACGTAAAATAATTCATTTTCTGAAAATAACCTCTATATCCATATCCTTTGTGAACTTTTTGAATCAAAAGCTCTCTAATTGAGTCAGGAAATAGAGGTCCTGGTGAAATCTTACTCATATCAGGAGACTCCATTAACATAGATGAAACAGTGGTGTATTACTATAACTGTTCTCAAACTCTCAACCTTGGCTACATATTAGAATCACCAAGGAAGTTTCCAAAAACTCTTAATGCCCAGACCACCCCTCAAACCAACTAAATAAAAATCTCTGGGGTAGACTGAGACATTCATTTTCTTAAGCTCCCTCAGGTACATAAAATATGGAGCCAAAGTTGAGAACAACTGCCCTAAGATATGTTCTATACTTCAGCCAGGATTGATCTATTTGTTTAGTCCTTTAAAACCTATAAATGCATGCACACTGTCAACCTCAGTGACAGGCAGAGAGAGGCTCTTTAAAAGAAGGTGATATTTGTTCGGGGATAGGGCATTGCAAAGGGGAATGTGCAAGCTGTAGTAAACTATGTGAGTTCTCAGGGAGGTAAATAAAAACATTTTTAAAGGAAAAAATGAGAAGAATTACAAAATTGTTTTGAGATAATTACCCTTCACTGGATCAATAATAATAGTGACACAAGTCTCAGCTTTAACAGGCAATTGCCAGGTAAATATCCTCAGCGAAGGACTTTTAGTGTAATGTAATGGCCTTTATGCAAGGTTATAGTTTTTGCAGTCTTTTGTTATCGTTTTTGTTTTCAGGCTTTTGCACATCTTACAGTTTTCTCTAACTCTGTCAATTTTTTTTTTCACAAGTTACTCCATTTTGATTCTGACAACTTTCACAATACAAATATAGTCATGTACCACATAATGATGTTTTGGTCAACAAGGAACTGCATATACAATGGTCTCATAAGATTATAATACCATATTTTTCTGTACCTTTACTATGTTTAGATACACAAATACCATTGAGTTAAAATGGCCAGCAGTGTTTAGTACAGTAACATGCTATATGGGTTTATAGCTTAGGAGCAAGATGCTATAACATATAGTCTAGGTGTGTAGTAGGCTACACTATCTAGATTTGTGTATGTGCACTCTGTGATGTTCACACTAACAAAATCGACTAATAAAATGTTTCTTAGAACATATTTCTATTGTTAAGTGACACATGAGTGCATACAAAAATTTCTTAGTGTTGTCAACTGTTTACTACTGAGAGATTTAAAAAAAATTTACATATAACAATTTTATTACTATACACATGATGCATTTGCCCATATGGCCCAGGGAAATAAGTGCATCTATTTACCAGATTTTGGGTTAATATAATTCTTCACTAAAGTAATTGGACCTCCTTGGAGAAATAGCTGACTAGGGCAGAGAAAGTAGAAACTAGGCCTGGAAAATATTATTGTGCCAGAAAAATAAGAAAGCACTTAAAGAATGATGAGGATATAGCAAAACAACAGAAAAGCTAGCTTGACAAGTGTTCCTTTGGCCAAATAGGGAATAATTTTGGCATTATAATAAATTTACTGGCTGGGCACGGTGGCTCATGCCTGTAATCCCAGCACTTTGGCAGGCTGAGGCAGGTGGATCACAGCTCAGGATTTCAAGACCAGCCTGGCCAAGATGGTGAAACCCTGTCTCTACTACAAATATAAAAATTAGCTGGGTGTGGTACTGGGTGCCGGTAATCCCAGCTACTCAGGAGGCTGAGGCAGAGAATTGCTTGAACCCAGAAGGCAGAGGTTGCAGTGAGTCGGTATCGCGCCACCGCACTCCAGCCTGGGAGACAGAGCGAGACTCCATCAATCAATCAGTCAATAAAATAAACAAATAAATAAATTTACTGATCTAAACAAATAAATGAATATATAAAAAGTTTAGTCAAGAATAGAATGCTTACACAGTATCAAATCATTTCTCCACAAAATTCTTATTTATTAGAAATATCAAATGAATAATTTTACAGTGGAGAAGCCTGGCAGACATGCCTTTAACATAGCTAAGATTATAATAATGAAACAAATCAAAATCATATGAGGCATAGAAACATAGCCTCACTTCTGTGATATTCCTTCCAAATAGAATTTAATCAATAGGAAACATCAGACAAACCCAAATTCAGGAAGAGTCTATAGAATAACAGGCCTGTTATATTCAGAAGTATCAAAGTTATGAAAATGAAGGAAAGTGACACTACTCAGAACTTTCCAGACTATTGATTCAGTAAGAACTAACATTTTATACTCTCTGCCAAGTGTTGTAGATCATAAAATGGTTTCTAAAATCAAATCATCCGAGCAATTTTAAAGTTATTTTTAGTTTAATGTCCATCTCTTCACATTTGTGAATTAAAAGTTTTTGTTGACAACCTAAAGCATTTTTTACTACCAGTAAATAACATGACCACAATATAACAATAATCACAGCTAAAGTGAATAGCTTTGTGTTAGAAAAGGAGGCTGTGTTTATTTTTCTTTTCCTAGTTAGAAGATTTCTTTTCCACTGAGAAGACAGAATAACATGGCTATTAATACTAGCAACACTTCAGATACTGTTTTCATATAGCTAAAATAATATGTTTAAAAATTATTTGGTTAACATCTAAACTATAGTTGTATAGTTATCTTTGAATATTTGATTACTGCTAATTTGATATTGCAAAGTATTTTCATCAAAATTGATTTTTTAAACTCTGTTAGTATTAGCAACTGGAACTTTTATCAACAGAAAAGTAAGATAGCAACTGCTAATGACAGCAGGCTTTAAATTTGTACATTGCCAGACATTTTGAATTATTTTCATATGGTTCAGTAACTTTTTAAACAAACATAGAATTTATAGTCTTTGTCAGTTCCATTACAGTCCTCTTACATAACATGGTTTAAAGTGAGAACTGTTTTCAAAATGATAAATGATGTGAGAGCATGACCAATTATTTGTCATCACACAAGATAAGCTGATTGTATTCAGTATCCTCACTTGGGCTCTACTAGACCATATATAACCTCTTTGGGTAGTCTTATAGAGCACCTAAAAGCATTTTAGCCTGCTGGTTCAAGCAACCTATATGTCAAGGAGAAAAATAAAGCCACCATTCTCAGGTTTGTGTTTCCCCAGAGGAAGAAAACAGTTTGATGCAATTTGTCAAAAGCCTGAGTGGTACTTTAATGGGCAATTTACTTTAAATGGCTGCAGTTATTGCAGAACAAAAGTCCAAAGCTGGAGATAAAAAAAAATGCTTTCCGAATGTTTTTAGTCAAATAGATTTAATTCTCTAAGACTAACTAAGGATATCTAACTTCTTAGACTCCCTATCTACCTAAAAGCAATAAAACTAATAGTAATCCCAGAAATTTCTGAGTTTCTGGGATTTCTTAATCTTTAATATGTGAAATACAATCAGCTCCCTAAATCTGTCATTCTGTTAAGACATCTGAGATAAGAACCAAATAAACAAAAAGGACAGCAACAGAACCCTAAATTCCCAAACTCAAGAATGCTTCAGCTCTTGGGTAGACGTTTCAAATAACCTAAACATTTTATTAATATAGTTTATTAATATGTACATATATATGCACAGGTATGTAAGCAAACACACATTTGCTTCATAAATTTATTATTGAATAAACAAGATAATTTGAAAAGTTTCTGCATTTTTATATAAATAGATTATTTATATTTTACCTTACATGCTGATTTGTGAACTACTGTAATATATTTAATAATTTTCGTGACAGTGATTTTAAGAAATGCCTACTAAGAAAATTTTCATATTTTGTTCCTTTATATTTTTCTGTCACTTAATTCCATGTTAATAGTTATAATATTTGAGATATTTTTGGAAGCAGTATGATTCTGTATATTTTTATGATTCTGTATATTTTTATCACTCTGCTCCAGAAATCTTGGTTCAAAAATTAATTCCAACTTGTAGAAGGCAAGAAGTGCTGAATTTGGACCTGTGTTTGCCTGAAGCTGAACAGAGTCCCATATATTCAGTCTCTATAGCATGGACTGATGCTTGGAAGGTGGCCAGCCATCCCAGAGACACTGAAGACAAAAAGCAAAAAAAAATAAGTGGTTCAGAACAAGAGACTAATATAGTAGATTGCAACAATTTGGGTTTTCTATCTGTCTTTCCATGTATTTCATACATACTATAAAAAATAAACTATTATGAAAGATCACATAAAGAAAAAAACTCCGAGAGAAACAAATCAGGACTAATTTTCTCAATATCAATTTCCATTAATTCACAGTTGCCTCTAAGGAGCTGCTAAGAACATGAGTGTTAACTAGACTTGATAGATTAATGTTTATAGAAATATGGTATAAATTATTTAAAATAAATGTATGCATACGTAAATAACTATATGTAATTAAACATTAGCTTATAAAGTATTAGAAAGGTAAAATTTTATATTTATTAACAACTTCTATCCCCTACATTTCATAAGTTTATTTCTCTGTATCTCATATAGAAATGAATGCTTGGAAAGCCTGGACTTCAAAATGTAAACATTCTCTTCATCAAATGGGATTCTACACCATTTAAGAAAGAATGAACTACTGATATATACAATCATAGATGAATCTCAAAATAATTTTGCGGAGTGAAAAATGCCAGAAAATAAAAGAACACATTATATATGATTTGAGTGCTAAAAATTACAGAAAATGCAAAGTAGACTATTATGACAAATCAGATCTGTAGTCTAGTGGAAACAGAGATAACAGAATGACCATACAAAACTTTTGGAATAGTCATTATCTTGACTACTGTTATGGTTTCACTGGTGTGTACATTTGTCAAACTTATGAAATTGTACACTTTAAATATGCACAATGTTCTGTATATCAATTTTCCTTCAATAAATCTGTTAAATTAAAAGCAAGAAAAAACATTTCTTAATCCTTAACATAGTTCAAATTTTAAAGGCAGTTTATCTTTATTTTTTAAATTACTAATTCAATTGATTATATCAAGACTACACTGCTGGCACTAATAATGGTCTCATAATACAGTCATATTTTACTTTGCACTTTTAAATTACACAATTTTCAAAGTATATACACACATATTTTTCAAAATGCCTATATACAGACCATTAAAGTTGTAAAAGAATTTTAAATTCTTCTATGCAAACTTCACAAACATATCCCTATGCTTATAAATTTGTCTTTAGAGCACCAGAATGCTTACTTTTCTACAGTTTTAAATTCTATTTTACTTTCTTAAGTCTGATATTCTATAGGTTTTCTTTGAATGGCATATTTCTTAAGGATAAAGAAGGCTGATACAAGCACCTCTTTACTTCTTGCAGTCTTGTCTAATTTTTTTACAGAACACTTAAAATCTTGTTTAAATTTCTTATAGAACACTTCTTTTTCTCCTACATGAAATCAGGTAAAATAATTACAAAATTATGGTGAGGATTGGATTTTTAAGTTTTAAAGATCTCGACTATATGTTTATTCTAAAAGTGTATGTGCAAAAAACTGTATATGCATGCTACAATGACAAATAACCTAGATAGTTATTTTTCTACAATTTTTTTCTTTTTGGTTTCTCTTTCCAATTAAAAGTATTATTTGAGACTCAAAGCATTTTTTTAAAGCTACAGACTACATACGTTTTTGCAAAACATATATTTGATAAAAGGTTTGCAACCAATTTATAAAGAACATTTACAATTTATTAAAACAACTCAATAAAATGGTAACAATTTTTGAACAAATATTTCACAAAATAAGATATATGAATAACCAATAAACACATGATAATATGTTCAACATCACCAGTCATCAGAGAAAAGCAAACTAAACCCACAAGGATGTATTTTGAAGTATATTGTTAGAAACATAAACATATAAAACTGTTATAAAGATATATAATGGCATCATTCTTTAAATTTGATTTGTTTCAAAAATGTGAATGAATATATTCTTAGAATAATATTTATTAGACTTTATTGAATACCTTCTCTGTATATATAAATGTATTTTGAATATATATGTGGTATGTGTACTTTTTAAAAAGATTATACATATAATCTTATATTCTTATAAAACCTAATAAAATCGTCTATATAATCTTTTATAAAATGTATATAATCTTGTAAAACTTTTAAAAATAGCTTTTTCTTTTTTGGTTGATTTATAATCATTATACATAGTGATATTTCAATGCATGTAATATATAGTGAGCATATCAGGGTAATTTGCATATTTATCATCTCAAATATTTATTAGTTCTTTGTGTTGGAAACCTTTAACATCTCCCTTTTAGTTATTTGAAAATATATAATAGATTATTGTCCAGAATAGTCATTCTACACTACTATACAACACTAGAACTTATTACTCCTATCTATCCATTATTTTGTATCTTTTAACAAAGTTTATTTTTGTTAGAGAAGACAGTTGACACTGTAGCGATAATTTATCTGAAAGAGATACTTCCACAGGCACGGTCGGAAAACCTGCATCATTCCTTATCAGACACTTCACGTTGTTAAAATAATCAGTACTACTAATACAACATTTACGTGGGGGCTTTTCCTGGTGTATCTCTACTGATAAATTGTTTCAAGTTCTATTTCACCCTTAACACATTTTCCAGCAGCTTCCTTAATGCTTGTTCCCTATTTACTTAAGAAGTTTTATTAATTTTGATAAATTACTTATCTTTATTGACTTTAATTTTTATATTAAAATAGAGTTCTTTCAAAAATTTAAAGTTTGCTTATAAATTTATATAGTCAGAACAAGTTTTTTAGCCAGGAGCATGTTAGACAAATTTGCCAACAGGCATTTTACTCTGCTATACTTTGCAGCAAGATGACTAAGCAGGACAGCTGTGAAATTGGGTTGTCTGTAATTGAGGATGTGGACCAACAGGAGCTTTTATTTATTGATAGTGGAAATGCAAAATGCTACAGCCACGAAGCTGAACATGAATTTATCATATAATCTGTTGCTTGTGCTCTTAGGTATTTGCCCAAATGACATAAAAACTATGTTCACCCAAATACCTGTATGTGAATCTTTTTAGCAGTGTTATTCATAATTACATGTAGAGGCTTTCAATCTCTGACTTTCTGATATTTTTTAGCCATGGAATTCATTGCCAAGGTTCTGGCACCACAGTACTGAGGACAGAGCAGTGAATAAAAGAAGGCATGTTTTCATAAAGCTTACAATAGATTGAAGAAAGTACAATATGAAAAAGATTGTAACAATGAAAACTCAGAGGTGTACATTCCAGGTGCTGGGGGACATGTGATGGGAGGAAACAGGAGGATGTATCATATGGCATCTATCACATGCCACTTTGCTGCTAAAGTACTGCCTCTCCCTCCGTGGTTCAACACTGTCTTAGTACCTTTTCTGTTGCTTATAGCAGAATATCTGAAAGTATTTTATGAAGAAAATGAATTCATTTCTTACAGTATGGAGGCTGAGAAGTCCAAGGTCAAGAAGCTGCAACAGCTGAGGGCCTTGCTAGTGGAGGACTCTGCAGGGTCCTGGGATGGTCCAGGGCATCACATGGCAACGGAGCTGAGTGTACTAGCTCAGGTCACTCTTCCTCTAAAGCCACCAGTCCCACTTCCATAACCCACTGATCCATTAATCCACCAATAAATAAAACCACAAATAGAGTAATCCATTCATGAGGACACAGCCCTCATAACCCAATCACCTTTGAAAGGCCTTACCTCTTAATACTGTCATAGGGGAGATTAAATTCCAACATGAGATTTGAAAGGGACAAATATTCAAGCTAGAGCATTCTATCCCTGGCCCCCAAAACTCATGTATTTCTCACATATAAATCATTAATTCCAACCCCATAATCTTAAAGTCTTAACTTGTTCCAGAATGAACGCAAAAGTTCAAAGCCCATAGTCTCATCTGTGAGCCTGTGCAATCACAAAAATACTAACTACTTTCAAGATGAAATGGTGGTACAGGAATAAGACAGATATTCCCACTCCAAAAGAAAGGTGTAATAGGTCCCAAACAAATCTGAAACCCAGCAAGGCAGACATTAGTCATAAAGATAAAGAATAATCTTTTTTTTTTACTCCATATGCCACCTATTAGACAAACTGGAATAGGGGCTGGGCCCCCAAGGACTCAGGTAGCCCCACCCTTACAGCTTTGCTGGGTGCAGAGCAAGTGGTTGCTTAAACAGGTTGGAATCCAGTGCCTGAATATTTCCCGTGTAGGCAACTGCACGCTACCAGGGACTATGCAGTTCTGGGGTCATCAAGGCAGTCTTGCTCCCACAACTCCACTAGGCATTGCCCTAGTGGGGACTCACTGTTGTGCCCTTGTATCTATAGTTCTACTAAGTAAAGCCCTAGTGGGGACTGTCTGCAGCAGCAGCAACCCCACATTTCCACTTGTCCTGCTCTAATAGAGGCTCTCCATTGGTTTCTCCCCTGTGACAAGTCTCTGCTTGGGCCCCCGGGCTTTCGACAACATATTTTGAAATCTGAGTGGATGCCGCCAAGCCTCCACAGCTATTTTCTGCCAGACTGCAGAATTAGGACCACGTGGATGCTGCCATGATCTGTACTTTCTGAAGCTGCAACATAAGCCACACCTGGGGCTCCTTGTGCCATTGCTGGGACAGCTGAAAAGCACTGTGCTGGGGGATGCAGGGATCAGAATCCTGAGGCAGCCCTGGGGACTGAGCTCATAGAGAGTGCCCTGGACCTGTCTCCTGAAATCATCTTCTTTTATAGCCCTCTGGGCCAGCAAGGGAGGAGCAGTTTTCAAGATCTCTGAGATTTATTTGGGGGCCTTTCTTTCATTATCTTGAGGAATAGCACCCAGCTCCCTTCAATCCATGTTAGTCCCTTTTAGCAAAGACTTCCTGGGCTGCATCCTTGGTTTTTCTTCTCTTAAACACTTTTTTTTTCCCTCTCTCTAAGCTGCCAGGCTGAAATTTTTCCAAGTCTTTCTACACTGCTCCCCTTTTAATTATAAACTCTGTCTTTAAATTTTTACTTTACTTCCAAATCTCAGTGTTAAGTAGCCAAAAGTAACCATGTAGCTCCTTTTATACTTTGTTTAGACATTTCTTCTGCCAGAACCCCTAGTTCTTCACTGTCAAGTTCTACAAAACCCACAGGCATGGACACAGTTCAGACAACTAGTTTACAAACTTAAAACAAGGATGAGCTTTACTCCAACTTTCAAAACCTTGTTCCTCAATTCCGTCTGAAGCATCATCAGAATGGCCTTTACTGCCCATATTTCTGCCAGCATTCTAGTCACAACCACTTGAGCAACCTCTAAGACATTCCAAACTTTCCCCACTTTTCTTGTCTTCTAAGCCTTCACCAGAATCTAGGCTTTTTCCAGTCTGTTTCTCCAAATTCTTCCACCTTCTACCCATTCTCAATACGGCTTCCACATTTTCAGGTATCACCTGAAACAACTTTATCATCAATACCCAACTTCTTGGTACCAGTTTTATAGCTTAGTCTACTTTTTGTTGTTCATAACAGAATACCCCAAATTGGGTATTTTCTTTTTAAAAGGAACTTATTTCTTACAGTTATGGACGCTGAGACACCAAAGGTTGAGGGGCTGCATCTGTTGAGGACTTTGTTGCTGGAGAGAACTCTCTGCAGAATCCCAAGGTAGTACAGGGCATCACATGGAAAGAGGGCTGAGCATGCTCACTTAGGTTTCTCTTGCTGTTCTTATAGTCACCATTTCTACTCCTGTGATAGCCCATTAATCCATTAACCCATTAATTAATGAGTGGATTAATTCATTCATGAGGGTAGAATCTTTATGATCCAATTACAGCTTAAAGGCCCCAGCTCTCAAACATTAAGGAGTAAATTTCAAATTAATTGTGTAAGAGAGAAATTTTCAAACCATAGCAAACAGTATTGCCATTAGCAGTGTTTTTAAAAATGCAGATTTTCAAACCCTACCTCAGACCTGTGATCCAAATCTGTATTTCTGCAAGATCTCCAATTAGTTTATATGCTCACTAAAATTTGAGAAGAACTGCCTTAAAAGCAACTGAAATCCACGAGACAAAACAGCTAAAATGAATCAAGTTTATTAACTTCAAAGTAGCATATGGCAATTCCTGGTTTATCATTTCCAAACAAAGAAAACTTCAATTATTTTCTTGGTATATCAAATTATTTTTATCTGTCAGTTTATAAGAGTATATCAATAAGAGTTGAGATGTCTAGACACTCAGTAGTATAAAACAATCTCACAAAACTATTGATAGCTTTTTTCCCTTATTATGTACCAGGAAACTTTTATCATATACAGTCATAGTCTTGTTTAATTCTCAGTACAGATAATGAAAGTAAAGTTCTTCAATAGGTAGTAAATTCATTTAAAACTCAATTTTAAAATCAGTTTTGCCTAAATTCAGAGTTTAGACTGCCAAAATACTTTTAACATCCCTGATTTTGATACACCATAAACAAAATATGTTTCTTATATTATTTCTGTCTTGTTTACTCATTATGTAGGTTGAAAGTGCACTGCTTAATAGAAAGAAAGGCTTAGAAAAATCCTGAGATGCATATTCACCAAATTCATGTTTCAGAGAATAATAAAATGTTAGCTTTGTTATATACTTAACTTTATATTTTATAATTCATAATGGTTACTTTTAAAAATATTTATTAATCAAATTATTTGTGTGAAGAATAGCACATTTTATATTTAAATATGTTTTAAAGAATTGAATGAGTATTTCAAAACAAATATAAAATAGGAAACAATATCAGCAAATTACTGGACAAATTTAGCTGTCATTCTTGGGACAATGCTTATCTCACGGTATATAGGCATATGAAAATCACATGTAACAGAAACTAGGATGAGAAACAAGTTTTCATTCATTTTCACTGGCATATTTTGAAAAGTTATTTAACACTTTTCTATTTAATTTATGATACCAGCGCAACTCATTTTCCAGATAAAATGTTTTAAAATTATTTTTAGTGACTGATTATCAAAAACAGCAGCCACCAAGTCCTACAGGTTTTCCAAGACACTGTTTTAGTTTTGCTTTCCAGTCAAATAAATGATAAAAGGGGGATTCCTAGGCAAGAGCATCACAATATTGCAAGAAACAAAACTACTCTTACTACTGAAGCTAAGAAGCCTTTAACAGAAAATTTGAGGTCAGGCCCTTTAGTATGTACCAGATAAATCCAGAATCAGTTTAATATTTTCTCTGGTCTGAAAGCGAAAAATAATTGATATCTGATCAATGACAGTGTTGAGAGCACAAAGGTTTCCAGGCATTCCAGCAGGAAATCAATATATAATAAAGTTTTTAACTTATCAGGCATAACAAATGGCAACAAACATAATGAAAACCATATGGTAGTAGTTAAAGAGCTTGAGCAGAACATAAAATTTATAATAAAGGAATCATATGGTACATTTAATGTCAGTGCTAACTCTATTTCTCCACAAATAATGGCTATACATTAGTGCAGCATGGTTGAGTGACTCATTTAATTCTATCAAGTGATTTTCTGCTTATTAACAATGCATTTTTCTTTAAAGCTTAATTTTTGGAATTGGCATATCTGCTGCACAGAACTCAAGTCAGTACTTACAAGATTAAAAACTATCTTTAACAATTGTACTGCAGCGATTCATAAGTACTCATAACACATCAGCAACTTGGCCTTGTAAAGAGTATATCTGAGTTGTTGTTTGTTTTGTTTTTTTTTTTTTTTTTCAGTAACCTGCAAGTCTATTGGAAATCCAGTGTTACATTGCTATACCAGATGTTACCACTATTTTAAACACAAAATTTATTTCATAAATTCTTAGACTGTAAAAGTATTTAAAATGTGCTTTTACATTATAAAAATACATTTATATTATAAAAATATGTAGATAAAATGTGGGGGGGTAATAATCTCTAACAGGAAACATAGGGTCATTCCTGAAATACTCATTGAGGGAGGACCACTGCTAGGTTTTTGGTATTTCCTATTTTTTCTATGCATTAAGTATCCTTGTTTTCAAAAGTTATGCCTTCACTTAGAGAAAAAAAGCAAAACCATACAAAAAAGTTTACTGTCAATGAATATAAGCACATTTCAGTTTCTATTTTTCATTTCCTCTAGGGTACTTCTATAAAAAAAATGGCTTATAACTTTCCTGATAAACATTCTTTTTCCCAACCTTGCTGAAGATGTGTTAGTTATCATTTGTACTTCTCCTTGTAGCTCTATTTGTAGTATTAAATAATCTACTTAAACCTCTGTCTCTTACTCCATCACCATGAAGCTGAACTATTGGTTCTTTGCACATCAAATAAGAAAATAGGAAATGCTTTCCTACTCTTTGAACTTTCAGATTTCTGTCAGTTATACTATTAATATTAATTTAGTAATTACATGTTTTCTGTATATTATCAATTTAAAAACTTCATTTTCAAGCTAATAAAATATTTATTATAATATTGCAATTATCATGTACTACAGAAGCAAATAGTGTGATCAGCCCCATAGGAAGGGAAATTTTATTGTGCTTAATTTAATCCTAAAGTGTTTCTGCTCAAGGAAAAGTGTCTCAGGCATCAAGTTTCAGTGGATTCACTGAATTGTTTTTTGCCTCTTTATTTCAGATTATACTTAGATGTTTTTCATTATTATATCTGATGTTTAGCTATTTTTGTCTATAAATAGACTTATAGAACAAAATTCAATTTCCCTTAGCACTGAATTTTGAATCTGGCATTACTGATATGTAATCTGAAGTCTTTCTGAGTTTCATTCCTTTGGTTATTTTTGAAATGTATAACCTTAAGTCATTTATTTTTAGATCCAGAGTTCTGAAATCTTACCCAATGTGTCCAAATATGCGGTCTTTTTATAATCATCTTTTGATAGTTAGTAGGTTTTTTCAACAAAAAGAATTTTAGTAACTTTAAATGTCATTTTCTAAACTATTATTCATTTTTAAATTCCAAGGGCTTTAGAAAGTCTTCATTGTTTACATTTGTCTTCCTAGAAATATAACCATAGCACCCTCTATATACTTGTTACTGTATTTATCACATCGTATCAAAAATTATACTTTAGATCTCTCCAACTCGACTACAAGCTCTGTTTTAAAAAGAATGAATGGGTGCCTTACTCATTTTTGAACCCTAAAATGGGCTGAAATATAAGAGGTAATCAATAATCATTTGTTCAACTGAAGTGAATTTAATATATGGCATGATGGCTTATGTTTCAAAAGGAAGAAATCCAACTATCACCTTAAATGTAATGCCTAAAATTTATGTTAACAGGTATATTTTTTCTTAATTACTACAATATATATTATTCTAATAGACCTCTACTAACTTCTCAAATGATAACTGGCATCTTGAACACTCCTGGTTGACAGCACAGTTCTCTACAGCTTCAAAGCGCGTTTGTTGCCTTCAGATGGGAATGCTTTCTCAAAGTTGCTAATGTAGGTATGAGATACTCCCTTAACAAGATTACTTTCTTATCTGTTCATTATTTATTTTGATTAAGGCCACTAATTGAGAGTTTTGTCATTAACTCAGGCTTTATTGAAGAAGTGGCTGATGGAATGTCAAAGCTCTCTATATTCTACTCCCTGACTGTGCCAGAAAATGAGTACGGAAAGGCAGACTGTAATTTTTGCATCCCTTGTATCCATATTGTGAGCAGAATCTATCAGAGGATTTTCCATTAAAGAGTAAAATGATCATATAGATGTTTTGTAATAATCTTTCAAGTAGTTAAAGGGAAGATGATTGTTAAAGAATGAAGTTAGAGTCTAGGAAACATACGGCTATTTTTTAAAGCCCATCCAAAAACGATAATGGGATGAAGGTAGAAATGACACCTCACAGATTAGGGAAAGTGAAGAATCTATGATTGCATTTGTCTGTTCTTGCATTGCTATAATGATATACCTGAGGCTGAGTCATTTATGAAGAAAACACAATTAATTAGCTCTCGATTCTAAAGACTGTACAGGAAGTATAGTGGCTTCTGCTTTTGGGGAGGCCTCAGGAAGCTTCCAAACATGGCCGAGGGCAAAGATGAAGCAGGCATCTCACAAGGCAGGAGCAGAAGCAAGTAAGCAGGATGAGGAGCTGCTACACACTTGCAAAGAACCAGATCTTCACAAGAACTCTCTCTATCCCAAGTACGGCTCCAAGGGGATGGTTTTAAACCATTCCTGAGAAATTCATCCCTATGATCCAATCATCTCTCATCCTGCCCCACTTCCAACATCAGGGATTACAATTTGACATGAGATTTAGGCAGGGACACATATCCAAACTATATCAGTGATATCTCTTGGATTTCCACCAATATATTTTCCAGCAGTTTACTTTTGCCAAAGTATCTGGTAGTAGTTTCTAAAGAAACACAAGTTTTTTATACTTGTATTATATGCTCCCTTAAAACAAGAATGAAATGAGATCAGAAGTACAGCAGTCCTCCTTATCTGAGGGAGACATATTCCAAAACTCCCAGGGGTTCCTGAAACCATGGATAGTACTGAAGCCATATATACTGGTTTTTTTTTCCTATACATACAGTCCTATGATAAAGTTTAACTAACAAATTAGGCATAGTATATGATTAATAACAACAAATAATAATAAAATAGAACAATTATAACAATATGCCAGCTTCACTACTCTTGTGCTTCGGGGCTATTACTAAGTCAAATAAGGGTGACTTGAATATGAAGACTGAAATACATCAACAGTCAATCTGATAATCAGATGGCAGCTAAGTGACTAATGGGGGGTATCATATGCAATGTGAATATGCTAGACAAAGGGATGATATACGCTACTCAGAATAGTGTGCAATTTAAAATGTATGAATTATTTCTAGAATTTTCTATTTAATATTTTTGGACCACAGATTACTACATATAAATGAAACCACAAAAAGCAAAACACAGACAAGGGAGGACTACTGTATTTCAAAAATCCTCCTATTCTGGGGAAATGTGTGACATATGCATTATATTCTTAAGCCTTTTAGGAAAAAATATATATCACTCTTGAGAGGTCACAAGGGATCAACTCCAAAGGGAACTAATTCTCTCCATTTAATTTTCACCCAAAAGGAAGAAATGCTGGGTAAAGAAGAAATGATGAGAAGCTTCACTCAGAAAATGGGATCAACTGATCTAAAAGCATTCATAATAATCAAGGCAGAGAAGGCTGAGAAGAGCAAGACATCAAAAACAAGCAAATACAAACAAGGCAAGAATATTTTTTTTTTGAAACATAGCCCTTCTTCTTTTACTATCTTCCCCAAGATAATTCCCACTTATGATTTAGATTCCCAAACTCCTAAAATTGTTTTTGCATGCTGCCAAATGCTCTCACAATATCTTGCACCTACCATTATTGTTCTATGCAGCAACTCAATTTATGTTATGTACAGCCTTATTCCATTCAGGCTGCTGGTGCAAAATGTCATAGACTGGGTGACCTAGGAATGACAGGAATTTATTTCGTATGGTTAGTTCTTGGGGCAGGGGAGATCTAAGTGTAAGCAGTGCCTGGGGAGGGCCCACTTTCTGGTTCATGGACGGCCATCTCCTCAATGTGTCCTCAGATGGCAGGAGAGGGAAGGGAGCTCAACACTGTCTCCTTTATTAGGGCACTAACCCAATAACGAGAGTTCTGCCCTCATGACTTAATCACTTCCCAAAGTTCCCTGCCTTCAAATGCCATCACATGGAGAGTTAAGATCTTAACAGTTCAGTTTTGGGGGAACGCAAACATTCAGGCTATGGCATGAACGTCCTCCACAGATACTGTATCTTCTTATTCACAGCTGTGCCATCAGTATATATGCAAGATACCTAAAAGGCATTTAACAAATAAATACTTATTTAATCAATAAAGGTAAGAATGATTCCACCACTTATGACTCTGAAAGAGAAAATAACTAACAATATATACTTAAAAAAATAAAATTATACTACTAAAGTGCCAAGTCATTCTGATAAGATAGTTAACTAATTAGCAGGTTAATAATTAATAAAAAAAGGAAAAAAAATGTACTGAACCAGCCTTTATTAGTATAAAAAAATCCAATATTTATTACATATTTAATTTGCTAGGATTGATGAGAGTAATAAAAAATACTCTTTTGTTAGGTACAGCATGATAAAAAATATTTCAAGAAATTGTTGCAAAGTGCCACTATGGGAAAGGCATCGTGGTAGGTTCTGTAGAGATATCGATATAAGCATAGTGTGTTCTCCAATCATCAGATTATAATCAAATTGGAAGGAGTGTTACTTTTAGGGAAGAAATATATAGCATAAAAGTATATTTGTGAAATCACTCTATAGGTAATACACACCAAGTAAATACAAAGGAGAAATACTGCTAACAGCGGAAGAACTTAGAAGCCTTCTGAGAGGTGAACTAAATGATGGATGTATTAACCCATTCTCATGATGCTAATAAAGGCATACTTGAGACTGGGCAATTTATAACGGAAAGGAGTTCAGTTGTCTCATAGTTCACCATGGCTGGAGAGATCTCACAGTCATAGTGGAAGGCAAAGGAGGAACAAAGACACGTCTTACATGTAGCAAGCAGGACAGTGTGTGCAGGGGAGCTGCCCTTTATAAAAACCATCAGATCTAGTGAGAGTTACTATTACGAGAACAGCATAAGAAAACCCGCCCCTATGATTCAAGTACCTCCTACCAAGTCCCTCCCACGGACATGTGGGGATTAGGGAGCTACAACTCAAGATGAGATTTGGGTGGAGAGGCAGTCAAACCATATCAATGGGAGAATAAGGAGTTTTAATAAATATTTTTGTCTGATCAAAAGAAGACAATTCTGCGAGACATAAAAGCATAGAATTAGAAGAAAAAATATTTTAATGTATTATTCTAACTTATATGTGTTTTTCTTAACTGGGGCAAGAAGAAGAAACAAAGAGAATGAGCATAAATAAACTTAAGTATACAACTGCTTTTCCTTTCAAGTTTTAGTGTACAAACACAGCTCAATTACAATTCTTCCTGCAAGAAACACTTTCATTAAGGGCCAATAGAAAGGTGACAAATTGAACTGCTTAAAACTAAGAGCATCTACAGCCCTAAAGAACTAAGTGAAAGAGATAGACTGAGAGCACATGATGAAGTGAATGAGGCGACCTCGGTAGTTCTAGTGAGGCTTTATACAGGAATCCATCTGCTTCTGACATTTCTGGCATTTTTTGCCCTTGGATGTGTGGATCATTTTCACTCCAAAGACAAGAACTTTGACTCCCTGTCAGGCTTGTCAGGTCTTTTATTTTTCCTCAGCCTCAAGTAAGAAGTTTATTCTTATTAGTGAGTGCTTCTATTTTTCTTCCTTTTCAAAGGCCAATGAAAGGCCAAGATGCAAGAGGCCTATGGCTTAATGTGATTTCATCTTGCTTTGTAGAGAAGGCATAAAATATTTTTAAAATAGCATTCACGTTTTAGGCTATACGGTGATATCTATACATAAACCTCTGGCGGGGAAGTATACTAGTGTTGAGTTTCTACATTATTAGATCCTTTCATGTCAAAAGTAATGATGAAATTTTAGCTAAAATACTTTTTTGCATAAGCTGAGAAACATGCCGATTTAATGTTTGTTTGTCTTATTTTTACCTTTAGGTAAAATCAGTAAGCTTAAAACAGAGAAATGGAACTGAAGAGTTCAATTCTCAGGTGCAAATTATATTAGAAAAATACTCAATGTGCTTTTAAATGGTTTAAAAAAGTAATCATTATCATAAATACATATTATTTATGGCATATTAATGAGGCCATGTGGTCCTTTCCTTAATTTTATTGTAGTTTAATCATAATAAGCTCATGATACTATGAATAAATTACAAAAACACATTCTAATAACAAAAACTGAAGGAAGTGTTCCTTTGCTCACCCAGAGCCTCTTACATCTGTAATTTTCTGTCCCTGGAATTCTCTTTTCCTGCTTGCTCCTTCTGAACTCTGCAAAGCAGGCTTCTTCCCATCCTTCATCTTTAATGTTATATTCTCAGAAGTACTTTCCTAATTATCCTATCCTCCGCCCTCTAATATTCCCTACCCAATGCATTTCTAGAAAATACCACAGTTTAAAGTTGTTACATCTTTTATCTCTTTTCTCCACTAGGTCTCCCTGTCGTTCTTGTTTGCCATTGTAATCCCAGTACTTAGTACAACGCTGAGAACATTTTTTAAATAGTCATTGAATGACAGGAAAGATAAATATTACTTAGATAATATTAAATTAATATTTTTAAAACCCAAGAAAATTAACTGCAATATAAAAATTAAGTTGAAAAATCTAAGGTTAAAGTAATATAGGGAAATGTCAACAAGTTTGTTCATCAGTATAGTTCTACAACAACATATAACAATATGCAACCCCCATGAGAAATGTTTGGATAATACCATATTTACTTAAACTCAAGCAAAAATATTCACCATCCTATTCACTTGAGTTTTTCTGCTTTGCAGCAAAATAATAATAGCAGCATTATCATAGTAAAAGTATATAGTAATAGACAGATTTTAAAGTAGAATTTATTATGTTTGCTTGTATTTGTATTCAGCAAGACAGTAAAATTAAAGGACAAAAATAAGTTGCAAGACTCAAGAAATAATACTTGCACAGATAGTTCTTAGACTCAATGGGTTCTGTCATTACTGAGGAAGCAAGAAAAAATGAAACACAGAAGGTAAATACAAGGCATAATGGATGACATTGACTAAAGAGAACTTTAAAAAGTATTTTCTAAATAACTTTTCCCTTTATAAATGTGTGCTAAAGATAAAACAGAATGACTATTCTTGGCAATATACCTTAATGATTAAGAAGACAAATCTAGATACATTTTCATTTTTTTTTACATGACAGTTAATTAGGTTATAGGTAACTATTTTGTGGTTGATATTCTGACTTTGAAGGTTATGTCATTTAAAATGAGGAAAACATTTATATGACTATAGGCAAAAAGGATACGAAAACAATTGTAAGTAAAGATGTACAAGTTTCTTTCACCCTCAAAGAAAACCCTCATCTCATCTCTTATAAACTACACAGGTTTAAGGGACAGCAAAAGAGGAAAATTACTGAATTTGAAGCCAATTCCACATGCCTCTTTTCTGTTGGCTATGAAAGCTTTATTTTGCACAGATCTAAAATGCTGCATTTTGTATCATGTACTTCCTCTAAAAGTGATATAAAGAAAATGGTGTCCTTTATGTAAGTCACCCTCCAGATCTCCAAGTGCTCCCGAGAAACCCCATCCCACTCTACTGGCTCTGATTCTTCCCAGCAAGATTTGTGGCAGGCCCCAAAATTCCATGTGCTCTTGTTGGTGTTTTCATCACCCAGCAGTGACACCACTGAATGCTCTCTTTAAACCAAATCTAGAAGCCCCTCAGAGACCTATAATTAAGGCTAGGACACCCACAGCTGCCTATTCTAAAGCCGTCCCTCCATCATTTGTGACTTTACTCTCAACATAAATTACGATGCACTCCATATGAGACTATTGCTCCTCCATACTACACCTTCAGCCTTACCTCTCACAACTGACTAAAAGATCAGTTCTAAGAAAAAGATGTAATTAGAGCTGATTAACCATTTCTCTTCCAAAATCAGCAATACTAATCCTGACTTCCTTGTTTATTTCAGATACTCCCTAAAGTGAAACTCTCCCTAACCCGTCATCTAATTCCATGTCAAATCTTACTTTACACCCATCAAGCTTTGACACAACTGACCATGCCCTCCTTGAAATATCTTTTCTTTTTTGCAGATATCATGCTCTTCAGATTGTCAATTCTCACTGACTATTCTTACTCGTCATAGCTGGCTCCTCCCTATTTTTAAATCTTGAGACTTTGGAGTGGCTCAGTTCTCAGTTATCAGCACTCTTTGCTCTCCATATTGTCCCTTCCTAGGTAATGTCATTAATTCTCACATTTTATAGACCATATTATTAATATACTGATAAATATAAAGTTTATATGCCTCAAACTTTACCCTTAGTTTCAAACTTATGTATCTAACTTTCCAGACAACATCAGAAGTTGGAATTCTCATAATATAATAGGCTTAGCATATATAAAAGAGAACTCTTGATTTGTGCCTTCAAAACACAAGTCCAGCATCATCCCCAGGCTTACTTATCTCAGTAAATGTACTACTGTTCTTCCAGTTGTTTAAGCCAAACACACACACACACACACACACACACACACACACACACACACACGATTTTAAAATTTCTTTCTTGCTCTTGCACCTCATTTCTTATTTGTTATTAAGTGCAGTCAACTCCATCTTCAAAATATAGACAGACTGGATCCAACCAATAATCACCCCTCCACAACTGCTATCCTAGTTCAAGCCACCACCATCTCACTCATGGACTACCAAAATAATTTTCTAATTGGCTTTTTGATTTTACTCTCCATGCAGCCTTTTTCTGTCTGTCCCTGTAGATCCTTACCATGCTCACTTATCTATTCTTTACCTCGATTTCTTGTTGCTCTCTTTACTCTGCTTTCCAAACTTTTTTAAACTCCTTTAGGGGTGTATAGTGGAAAAAAGAGAACACATCTTGCTTAACTTCACCTTCTACTAGCTACTATTTCATCTCCTTCTCTCCTTTCACAAAAAAAAAAAAAATCTCAAATGAAAAATTAACATTCTAGTTAATGGTTTATATTAACTGTTCACCAATTTCTCGAGTATCATCAATTACCTCTTAGTTATGACATATAATGCCTTTTCTTCAGTTCACATTCTCCTTGACTTTCCTATATTGCTGCTCCCTCTCTATATATAAATATATATATGCATACACACATATATGTGTGTATATATGTATACACACATATGTGAATATTTATATATGTGTGTACATATGTATAGGTATAAGTATACACACATGTATATATACATATATAGTACATATGTATGTGTATATATACAGATATATGTATTTACACACCTATATGTATACATATAGGAATATATAAACACATGTATATCCACATGGCAATGTACATGGCAATGTTTTTGTAACATTACTCAGACATACATATATATGTGTATATATGTATGTACATATGTGTATATATATTCATATATATAAATATTTTCTTTATCTTTTTCTTGCTCTCCTCTATAATTTTGAGAAACACCATGTCTGCTCTCTTTTACTTACTGGCTGCTCTTTCCTCACTGAATACTTTTCTTCTCCATAAAGTTATTAATAATGCCCTCTACTTTCTTAACACACCAAACTTAACTCACACCTATGATTCCAAGTACTTTCTCTTTTTATTAGAAATTTAAGAATGCTCTCGATTAGAAATATACATATAATAAATATTCCAATTTTCCATTTTTAAACAGATTCTTGATTTTTGTGTGTGACTATATTTTTTCAGCATTACATGTCATGGAAGATGTATATAAATCATTTTCCATAGCTAGGTACCTATTCTAATCAACCTATTTCTGCTTTCTATCTCTGGAAACGTTGCCATTAATTCAAGCTCCATTCAGCTCTAACGATTACCTTTCTCTAATGTTCCGTATCCAATCAGTGATTTTTTCCATTTCAGTGCCTCTTACAACTTCCCATTTCTTTCCATTTCTGTTCAGGCTCTTATCTCTTCTCACCTGAATTACTTCGGTAGAATTATCATTGGTCTCTGGGTTTCAGATACTTCTCCTTACTCTCCATCTTGCTTACTATTGATAGATTAATCTTCCTAAAAGTTCCACAACATGTTTTCCATCATGTCATTTCACTGTTCAAAAATCTTTAGTTAGAAGGAAGATGGAAACACAGACAAAGATGGTTTTCTTGGGAGGAGAATGTGAGAATGAGTTTTATAAAAAAGTATATTTATTTCTAAATTCTACATTATTTTTATAATGTTGCTTTGTGTAATAAGCATAAAATTAATTATCCAGAAGTTAAAATTCAAGTGACCTCTATAATATGCTCCCAACATTCTTTTTGCACTTCTTATTCACTGTTCCATTAAATAAAGTTTCTGCTCTCTATTCGCTCTACTTTCAAACTAAGAAAATCACATCTTTGAATTATTTTAAACTTCAATTCCACTGTTTTATAAAGTTCCTGATTATATTTCCTGGAAATAATTCCCTTTTACATATAACAACCCTAACTTGTTATGAGAACTAATCACTCAACCCACATCATTTAGGCTTTTCATTAGCATTTATAATTTTATTTTATTTTTCTTTTCTCCTCAAATTGAAACCAAAAAAATACTTAAAAACAAGACTCTCTCCTTTGAAGTAGAGGCCACAGTAGCTTGAAAACACAGTTATCATTTAATAAATATTTATTGTATGGGGGGATGGAGGCAGCAAACCACCATGGCATAGTATACCTATGTAACAATCCTGCAAGATCTGCACATGTACCCCCAGAACTTTATAAATAATTAAAAAATTATAAAATAATTCAGAAAAAATATTATTTCATCAGATAAGTAATTATATGTTTCTAAAGCAACAAGATAGTTTCTCATGGGGTAACTTTTGACTTTGTTTTAAAATTAAAAGCATAAACAGAGATGTGTTGCCTCTAGAAACTCTTTTGAAAGAGCAAGTGTTATGGCAATTGTTTAATCTATTATTGATATATAGTATAAATTTGACACACCTCCTACAGCAATTCATTTATTGAGTATGAATTAGAATGTATTTTCTCATTCAATTAAATTACAAGGTACCACTCGGCACCTAGCTCTCCAACTTTACCCCGAGTTGAGAAAGTATGGGTAGCACTCCGGGTGTCTTTTTGTTTGGTGATGTTTTTGTGTTGCATCACTCAGACAGAGATTAACACTTGTTTGAATTGCTGTCATTATGGAACTTGGACAGGAGAAATTCACTGGAGCCATCATTAATGCTTTTTAATGAAATAAATTGCTATTGCACAGAGTGTATGGAGTGAGCCAGTTTAACAGCAGTCCAAGCAAAAAAGAAAAAAACAAACTCATAAACACATAAATAATTAGGACATCATTTTTCTTTTCCCTTCTTTTTCAGTGAAACAACTAAGCTGGATCAAAGAAAGCAAATGAATGTATCTAGCTTCTTGGACAGATAAACTGATATTTTTTACAACACATTTAATCCATGTTTCACTGAAGTAAGCAATTCAGGCAAAGATCTGATTACTCTATTTATCATTTGATACTTTACAAAGGCTGAAGATTACACTCATTCTAAATCTGTTGGCTGTGAGTAAACAAAAGTCAAAGCTGGCCACGGGGTTGCTTATTGCAAACTGCCAGAGAATAAGAATAGCTCTTTGGGTCTCTGCTTTCCACCTGAACTGATGGCAAAGAAGAGAGGTGGCAGTACAAAATCACCACCTTAGCCACCAGTTGTTAATTACATCAGTTTCCACCCTGTAAGTAACTAAAGCAACCACTTATTGAACAGATCTCTTATGTACAGGGTGCATACTGAACCTGAGGGAGTAATGAGGAAGTACAGGTTTCAACCAATGGTGGTGGTAGAACCATTAATAACTTCAGTGATCATTGAGTTGTTTAAAATATTTTTTTAAAGGAGTGGGACCAAATTAGTTGTGTAGGAAAGAATTTTCTTTTTGTTAAAACTCAGGCACAGTGAATGATGAATATATAAGTACAAAAAAATTATATTTAATGATACCTGTTTATGCTGACATTGGGTAGATTACAAAATTCTAAGGGAAAGATTCTCTCAAGTACATAAATGAATCTCAATATATTTTAAAATTCTACCATTATCTTTTTGTGTCAAACAAAATGCTACTGCCAGTCATAGCTACCTGTGATGCTCTCTGTTGCATGAGCAAGTGATATCTGTATCTCAAAGCAATCATAACACTTCTTTAACTTGTCAATTTCCATTTGATATGTACACCCAAATAAAGCTTTAACTGAAGATTATTTCTATTGGTATTGCATAAAAGAGGTGTCTTAGTTTGTGGCACTAACTGTATCCAAAGCTTGGCAGTGTTTCGGATAATGACCAGCTGAATTTTTGCTTCTGCTTTTGCTTTATATTTGCTTCAATGTAAGCTGTCTCTCAAGATGTACTTCAACAGTGTCACCTTCCACCCTTCTCATGTTTTTTGCTATTGTTTTCTGTCTAGATTGACAGAATTGCACTACGAGCAGATTTTATTGTGATAGAACACATATTCTTCTACATCTACAGGAAGATCTTAATAAAATAGGGCTTTTTAAGGAAAACACACACACACACAACTGCTCTGCAAGGGCAGGATTAGATCCTATTACATGAGAAGACAGATATCTTTTCAATCCTTTGAAGAGCTTCAGTTTTACAAATGGAACCATGCTTGTGATTTCAGTTGATTTGTATGTTTGTTTAATGTCCTATTTCTTTCTAAAACCAGAGCCTAAGAAACTGAAGTAAAGCATCAAAAACATACATTGATCTTCCTACTTCATTGGGAGGTGTTGACCTCAAATGTATTACTGAGATTTTGAGTAGCCAATGCAAGAGGGGAAATGTGATTTATAGTGTTTACAAGCCAAAAAATGTCTTCCTAGAAGAAGCAAGATATCATTGTCAATGTCCTGAGAATATGTCTTCCAAGGATCCTTATATATCAATCATTGCATGATGTTAAAAACACTGGTTGAATGCTATATACCCATATGCTTCCCAAAGGTCATGCAATCTCAAAGTAAATTTCAGTTCCATAATGTATATTGGCATTTTAGATTGTAAATTCCCTCCTTCATTAATTATGACAGTATTTGGCAAAATGCCATCTGTTCAGTTTCAATCCAAATCTGTTCGTATGAGGATAGAGGCTTCTTCTCTTATCTCATGATGTTCCCAGCACCTAATCAGAACCTGGAACATAGCTCATCAATGTTTATTGGGTTAACAAATAAAATCTGTAACTTGGAGCAATTATATATCTACTTTATATAGTCAATCTCCATTTGTTACTTTTATCCCAATATGTCTAAATCCCAGGAGTATTTTTTCCTAGATGCTTTGGAATCTTCCCAGTTTTTCCACAACAGGAAATTGATTATAGGATATTCTAGATTTCTGTCACTCATAACCAGGAAATTATATTCGGTGTTTTGTTTTACTTTGTATTTCCTTGTCTTCCAACATGCTGTACCTTGTATTGTCACATGTTAGGCCTCACGGTTCCAAGGACAAAAGAAAGTATAAATAAACTACTAAGACTAATTTAAATATATATCTTATTTGACAATTACGTAACATTGATACCATGTTTTTAACAATTGACTACAAAGCACATTTAAACAATTTCAAACCAATAACTCTAATGCAGATTCTAGGCAAGTAGATGTAATTACTGACAGTTTTAATTTTGCTGAGTATCAGTATGAGTTTAGCAATACAGAAGTTGCTCTACATCTATAGCTTCTGAAATTCAGAGATTACCCATTTCCAGATGCTAGAATTACCTTGAGAGTTAACCCTGAACCCAGTTAATTAAAAGTTTCAATGACCTAATTTGCCTTCTCTACCATCACAAAAGCTGCAAGATTTCTCCTCTGCTCAAGCAGCGCTTTCCCATTCAAATTACACAGAAAAGATTCTTTAAATTTCCTGTGTACATATAGAAATTGGGCTGCAATTAAGGTTTATATCACATATTCATCCATAATATTTTTCAATCCCTTTAACAATCCCACTTCAAAACCTAATTATTTTATATCTATACTGTAGCAAAACATCTTCTATCTAAATCTGGCCCCTATCCTTCTCTCTCTCCTACTCCAATTGATCAGGCTCTGTTCAATCCAGCTGAGAAACATCAATTATTAAGAGATCATGGGCTGGGAATCTACCAGAGTGGATCTCATTGGACACAGTATTGCTTCCACTGTGATCCTGCCTAAATATTCTTCAGTCTGCCTGTCCCAAAAAACTCATTTCTGGTGAAGGATAAAAAGAAATAATTCTCATATTCCAGCTGCAGATTTTCTGTCTGGATAACTTTACTGAGCTTATTTAATTTATATTTTAAAAATCCTCTGGCTGCCAGCTGGCAGCCATAAATTTCAAATAGCAGCTCAAATGACTACAATTTAATTTATTTTATGATTCATCATTCAACTGTCCTTACTCATCAAATTGTATTTTATAAAATGCTGTGTATGCTTCCTAGAGATGTATTAGAGTGATTATAGATGAATTAAACATTATTAATCCAAGACGGTAACTGGCTCCTATCTGATGCTGCTTAGTGACTTAATTAATGTTAGACAGACTAAATTGTTTCAAATGAACCTTCACAAAGGTCCTTAATAAAATAAAACAGTGATTTTATTTTGTGTTATCTACTTTCTCCCAGAAGGTTCTCTAGAGGCTTCTGCAGTTTTCTTTTCTTTCCTATTAGCTAGAAAGCACAATCTAGTATGCCTGTGAACCTTGCAGAAGCTTACACGGAAAATATTTCTGACTTTGACAAGCACTATGGTAAGATTTGGAGCTGCTGTGTAAGCAGTAAGATTTAGTGGTTTTCCCTTAAGGGAGCTGGCTACAGAAGTGACTTAGAATGCCTTAGGAAATAAAGAAGAACTTTCCTATTGATAGTGTATAGAGAGGATAAGTTTATATAAAATTTTGAGTGGAGTAGATATTTGAAATAGAGAAGAAGTTTCCAAAGTAGAATTTAAAATGTCAGCAGATTCATACAGGAACTGCCTTAGACAGCAGGCTATAAAATATATTAAATAAAATAAAGGGTTTCATTATTTCTTCAGTTTGCTTTGTGCAATACTAGAAGTTTAGGAATAAGGGTAGACAATTCATCTATTATTTCTAAGACAGAGCATATTAGCCATGACTACACAAAAGGATGCCCCTCACTATTGAGCAGTGTGATGAGGAGTTGAATGTGCACAAAGTATTTCTCATTGCCAAAGCAGTTTGACAGGCAGGTCAAGTATGCAAAAAATTACAATGGGAAAATAAAGTTACTACACTTCTGAGAACGATGTGCAGTGTAGCACCCAAAGTGTGGGTCTTTGTGAGAAGGTAGCAGAGAAAAGTGGTTCTCAGCAACTAAGAACTGCTTGGGACAGTGGAAGCTTTCTAGACTAGCTGTTGCTATTCTTAGTCTTCCCTCAGTATGATGTCCGTGCTAAGCACAGCCAGCCATCGTATAGAATTCTTTCTTTCTTCTTCAGTGCACATTCCCAAGAAGAAAATCGCATACGCACATCAACAACATAGAACTCTTCTGTTTAGAAACTTTTCCATTTCCAGCACTCCTCTTATTTATGGAGTACCAAATAACATTGGAGTTTTCCTGATGTTTAAATACTTTTGTTTCTAAGTATCATCTTTCCTGTGTAGAGTAACAGTGAGGCTGACCACAAGAAAATGAAAAAAAAAAAAAAAAAAAAAAAAAACAAGAATTCTATGTATTGCTATGGAAATTTTCTGTCATTACAATGGGTGCCTTAGCTTCTAGCAGGTAGGCATCTATCAAGGATATATTGCTAGTTCTATTTTAATATTTATAAATTTTAGATAGAGAATACGAACAAAAATAAAAACTACATTAAATCTAAAAGCATTTAAAAATTAGCCAAATAAATAGTTTCGGTGCAAATCCAAAATTTTGTATATCTTATTAGAGACAGTAAAAAACAAATATGGTGTATTCCATACAGGTAAAGTTGGAAGACACAAATGAGAAAATTAACAGCTTCTTTCCTCATAGTTGGGAAAAGTATTAACAAAGAGCTCACCAACCTCTAAACACTGTTAGTGCTCAGAAAAACCCTAGAAGGGATTCATAATTAAGCCCTTGGGGGAAACATAAGAAAGAACTATAAAGTTAAGGCAGTAGAAAGGAAAGTCTCTTTAAAAAAAAATCTGAAAGTAACAAGAACTAGTTTGGTTTCAAAATATGAGCTCTCCATGAGTCATTCCTAATGTAGAATCTTTGAACGTTCCAATTTAAAATATGGACCTTTAAAAACAAAACAAAACAAGAAAACCTCCTGCAACCTCAAAAACTAGGACTGACAGTCAACTTCTGGTATCATCTGGGAGAAATTTACACCAGAATGTGATAAATTGGATGAAGAATTAATAATTACTTTTGGACAAATTTAGTAAAGTCAACAAAAATTAAGATTAGAAATATGTTTTATTGAGTACGCCAGTGTTTCCCGGACAGATGAATGAAAAATCTGTAAGCATTGAAACTGGCCATCTTTTACTTCATTCAGGCAACTTGGAAATGGGTTGCCTACTTCCTCTGTAATTACTGTTACCTTCTTTCTCTATAACCACTGCAAGACTTAATGCTCCCTGAAAATAATGGCAAGAAAGTACATAGAAGGAGAGGGGATGGAGTTAAGCATAGATCATCCTGTTAAAGTTTACATCTCAAACATAACATTTTTAAATGGAATAACCAAGAAGCAGGAGCTAGAAATCTCAGTGACATCAATGCATTTTGAAGATTATAGTTTTTCACGTACCTTTTCTTATGTTGATGTCATAAAACCAACCTAACAATGCATTCATATAGGTTAATTGCATTAGTTGAATCTAATACAACTAATAGAGTTGTATTAGTTTAAGCTAATACAACTGGGTTGAATCTAATACAAATAACCCAGATGAATGCATTCTTAGGTTGGACTAAGAACAATGCACATTCACTTGTGTTTCTGATATTTTTCTACCAAGAGGATTCAATCCTTCCCCAGGTCAACTGAAGACACTTCAATTTTCGATTTTGGTAGACTTTTGCTCTAAAGAGCCCTCTCTATTGATTATTATTTATTTCTTCCATCAGAAAAGAGAAGCAAAAGCAATACAAATACATAGGTGTCAGAAAATAACTGTGATTTTAGACCTGAAACATCTCATGAAGCAAAGACATCTTTGTACATGTAAACATTAACCAGCCAGAAGATTCTTATTTATTAAGTATTACTTTCTAAAAATTTGTTAAAAGTTGTGGCAACTGTAATTATTACTCCACTGCTCTAACTGGCTCTTAAGAAAAAAACAGCAAACCAAAGAAAATTAGATCCTCTTCCCCTTCTACCAGCATCCCTTAATTCCTCAGTACATACACAGATGTGCATGCATACACTCACACTATTCACACATGCACATACACAAACACACACCGTGTTTACAGTGGAGAAAGAATGAGGGAAGTCCTAATGATACTGTAGTAACAAAGTGCTAGGGAGGTGGGCTGGAGGTAAGGTTCCATGTTATAAAATATCTTAAGCCTAAATACAGCCTCTTTCTTCTGAAGCTGTTTTATATTCATTATTCAAATAGATAATCCTCTGAGAACAATCCATAATCTACTATGTATATAAAACTGGGGAAGATGGAAAGCTAAGATATAATCCAGGATACTACCATAGGCAGTAAGGTTCCCAAGTAAAACAATATTTAAACACTAAAAATATTTCATTCTTAGGAGGAAGAAAGTAAGAATTAGGTGATCTTTTTACTTCTGTGGTTTCACTTTTTATTAAATAACTGTACCTCCATAAATATTTCTTTTTTCATTTTAAGGTTTTTAAATATTTTATCTAATTGTTTCACAAATATCAATGAGATGAATTTTAAAAGGCCAACTGAGATCAGTCCAGAACCTATTTACTCATTGTTTCATGTGATGTGACCAAAGAGTTAATGATATGGTTTGGCTCTGTGTCCCCACCCAAGTCTCACGTTGAATTGTGATCCCCACTGTTGGAGGTCAGGCCTGGAGGGAGGTGATTGGATCATGGAGGTGGCTTCTAATGGTTAGCACCATCTCCCTAGTCCTATCTCATGATAGAGTTCTCATGAGATCTGGTTGTTTGGAAGTGTGTAGCACTTCCACCATCACTCTCTCTTCCTCCAGTTCCAGCCATGTAAGACTGCTGGTTTCACCTTCACTTCCTGCTATGATTGTAAGTTTCCTAAGGCCTCCCTAGCCAAGCTTCCTGTACACCCTATAGAACTGTGAGCCAATTAAACCACTTTTATTTATAAATTGCTCAGTCTCAGTTCTTTTTAGCAATGTGAGAAAAGACTAATAGGATGAGAAACAAATTTCCCAGTTTGTTCTTCAAAATTTGCGTTTTTTAATGTTTGAAACATAAATACTATATTTATAAGTTCAGACCTACTAATCTTTCATTTAAAGATTTTATCTTAATTGTTAAATTTAGATTGTTGTTTCCCAGTCAATGATCTCATATTATATTGGTTACAGAGCATTTTCCAAAGGTTGCTAATAATTATTTTTTAATTCATCCTCATTGTCTAATAACTGTTTCTAAAAGCATTCTAGAAAGAGAGAATGGGCAGTGCAAAGCTCCTGGGGCAGAAATATGTTTGTCTGATTAGGCAACAGCAAGGGGACAAGTATGTCCAGAGAAGATTGTTCAAGAGAGAGTGATAGGAGATGAAATCTGAGAGGGGGACAGGCCAGAACGTGAAGGCTTCCTTGGACATGACCAGAATTTTTTTCACCCAAGTATAATAAGAAGCCATGGGAGGGTTCTGAGCATGTAAACAGCATTATCTGATTTTTATTTTTAAGAGTACCTGGGCTGTTATGTGGATAGTTGATCAGAAGGGAGAAAAAACAATGGGGAGAATGAAGATACATTTCAAAGTTTCTTAATTAGCCCAGGCAAAAAATAATGATGGCTTGGTTTAACATGGCATCTGATCAGGGGTAGGGGTAGGCGGAAACGATTACAATTAGAATAGATTTTGAAGAAAGTACTACCAGGCTGATGAACTGATCTGAAATATGAAAGCATGAGGAAGATAAGAATCTAGCATAACATGAAATTTTTAAGCTTCAACTATTGAGTGAATGATGATGCTGTTTAATGAGCTTCCAGAGTCATGGGTAGACTGTGTGTCAAGAAATGAGTCAGTTTTCAATATCTCTTTGATATTCAATGAAAATGATAAACAGATGATTATACAAGTCTGGACATCTAATGAAGACACCTGGACTAGAGAAATAAATTTGGAAGTCATGGAAGGTGTTGTATCACATTAAATAGTTTGAAAATTTTATCTTATGGGTAGCGGTAGACTATGGAGAAATTTCATTCAGGGAGGAGATAGGCCAACAATTCTAACTGTAGCAATTTTGTCTCCAAGTCCCTTGACTTCTGGAGTGTGGGAAATGAAAAGCCTATCTCAGAATTCAAAGAAACCACATCCTCCTGGTAAATTAGTTAATATAGATAGGTTGTATAATAATAAATCAAATATAAACTAAATCAATGAAATGATATACTATTTTATTTAGCAGAAGAATCAATATCATCAAGATGACAGTTTAAGCCCAAATGACTTATAAATTCAGTGCAACTCTGATCAAAATTCCAACATTGATTTAACAGAAATTAACAACTTTGATATAAATTTCACACATGAGTAAAAAGTCCAGACATTTTTAAATAACCCCTAAGAGGCACTCACTATACCAGATATGAATTGCTGTCAAATTACAATAATTGAAATTGAGTATTGTTTCAAAGAATTAATATATCAAGAAACAGAATAGAGAACCTAAAAATTGATCCATATATGTGTACATGAGGCAATCAACAGGTGAAATATGGGCCATTCAATAAATGGTGCTGAACAAGTGGCTAGGTCTATTAATGAATAAATACAGGGTGATCATTATGTAGCAGGCATTATAGTTTACACCATTATTTTATTTACTCTTCTAAATAATACATGAGGTAAAGACTATTATTAATCCTAGTTCACTGATGAGGAAACTATTGTTCACAAAAGGTAGGTAACTTGGACAAGGATATAATCCTGATAAGTTGCAGAATCAGCATATCTCTATGATATAGGATAAAATTAAATCTCTACCTCATACCATAAGGAAAAATAAATTTTGTGTCAATTAAAGATGGAAAAATAAAAAGTGCATTTTAGAAGAAAATATTTTGTGAAGAATTTTTATGAAAATATTTTGTTAACAAAAGATTTCTTTGCCAAGATTCAAAAGGCATGATCATTAAGAAAAAGATGGATTCATATGATGGCATTAAATACAATAGCTTCCATATACTAACATCAAAATAAATGTATCAAATACATCATTAGCACAGTAAAAAAGACAACTGCAAACTGGGAAAACATATTTATATGATCTCCAATCAGTATATACTAGGAAAGTCATGGTCATATTTAAAAATAATTCTGTATCAGTTATAATTAATAATAATGGCTCCTAATCCCCCTTAAAACTTTTTATCCTAGTCTTCCCATTCCTTTCGGGAGCTCCCTGACCTCCCCACAATGCAGCAGAGGACATCAAGTCACCTTTACCAAATTAGTGTTAGCTATTTTGAATATTGTGAGTAAATATATGATTAATCACTCATGTGACTAATAAAGAGAGAGGGAAGATACTAAAGGTAACTGCATATATGAAATTTTATTATATCAAAAACCAATAGAGCATGGTATAAAGCCAATGTCAACATATTAACACTATAGGTTCATAGACATTTATTATGTTAGTTTTTGTACATTTGAAATCCTTTTAATTAAAAAGATTTTAAAATAAATGAGAATTACATATTACCTATTAAACATTAATACATGTTTCTAGGTTTTGACCCTGTAATCCAATTACCAAGACCCCCCCCAAAAAAAAGCCACAGTCTTTAATATCTGAATCTTCCTACAAGTTAAAACCCTGGTGTTCCAGAAAAGACTCCTCTCTTACTTTATTCCTAGCCTCAGGGGCATCATTAACCTTTTCCTGCACAAACACTTTTTCTCCTTTTTCCTTGAGTGAATTTACATGTTTGGTTTTATGCCTGGCTTGTTTTCTCTACTCACCCCTGGAGAATTGATGTTTGAGACTGTCTTGCTTCCTGAGGTTACCTCATCTACCTCCGATATCCACCCTGTGCAATGTAGGCAAAAATTCTGTGGTTCACCCTTTCACTAATTTAGCCAAACAGGTGAGTTTAGGCAGTTGTTTTTGTCAGTTTTCGACTGCCGTCTCCAAAATATAGTGGTGTAAACAACAAATATTTTAGTAATATATAACTGTGGGTTAGCAATTTATTTTGCGGTCAACTGTGTGGTTTTCTGCTGCCCGTGTCAGGGTCACTTATATGACTGCACTGATATGATGGATCAACTGCACATGGATAGTTCATGATAGCCTCATGTCTGGAGGCTGCAGCTGGCTGTCAAGTGGGCCATGTGTCTCCAGCAGACTGGCCTGGACTTCCTCACACAGTAGCAGCTTTTCAGCAGATCAAGTGTCAGTGTGTAAGCATTTATAAAGCCCGTGCTTGTACCACATTTTCTGGTGTCTCATTTGCCAAAGTAAGTCATATGGTCAAGCTCAGAGTCCCATATTAAGGGGCAATATACCAGAACAAAGACACAGGAATTCACGTGTGAATTGGGTCTATTAACCTTTTAAAAGACAGTTGATTATGTTTTGTTTTCTTTTTTTTAAATAAAGTAATTCCCTTTCCTGCTTTATTGTGCTAGTTGGGAAGGTGAAGGGTAAAGAAGAAAGTGGGTAAATGGGTAAATCTGACTACAGCTTTGATTTTCACAAGCAGCACATTTCATTTTATGGAAAGTTTATTTAACATTAGTCAAGACCACTCCAAATTTGAATAGCTTACCAAGCTAATTAACTGGAACATCCAGCTCTTTTAAAATCCTCATGCATTTGTAGAGATATCTTAACCTCATCATAAACGTCAGCACATTTATAGTTGAAATATTTTTATCATATTTTTATCTGCAACTTAATACTCTAACTTTATTCTTATGTAGTGAATAAGATGGTAAAGTATTTAAAACTTTTAGCTATGAAGAATTGTTTTCATTTTTCTCTTTTTGTGCTTTTAACCTGGACTATCATATTTTTTGTTTGAAACTATATTGGTACTTTTAGGTTTTCATTTTTTATTCAGTGTTAGAACACCACTAACAACTAGCTTTTCAGCATGATATGTTACTAGAGATCTGATAGTTATGTATAGACTTCAAAGGATGATGCCATTCTTCATTACAAATAATTTATCTTAAGAGATCTCACTTTAGAAGTCTGAATGGGTTTCTATAACTTAAATTTGTATTACTCTTTTCATGTTTTATCACAAACACACGTGCACACACACACACACACACACACACACACACACACGGTGGTTTTATCCCTAACTTTAGCAAAATGCTATTTTGGTAACAGATCATAATTTAATAAAATATAGCTTTTAACTCCTTTAACATCGATATTTACATTTAACTAAAGCAGAAATTGTTTCTTTTTTATTTTGGGGGAAGGGGGTTGTTTTTTTCTTAACAGCAGTGCCCTTAACTATTCAGCATTCACATCTGTAACTTATACACAGCTTGCTATTTCACCTCACATGAAAAGAAAGCCAAAATGCTAAAATCAGACTGTTCAGGACTTTGAAGGAACACAAGCAGGTTACTTCTTTCTAAACAGAAAGGAACCTCCCCACAACAGCCTGACATTGCACACTGCCGGCTGATCTACAAGTCAGCCACATGTGAGGAACCGGTTGACCAAGACAAACTAAGGACACATACAGATGGATATGCTATACATCATGTGTCCTGAGAGATTTGTTGCCAGTTATAGCATTTCTTTTAAAGCATATGATGTTGGAGGATGCTATTATTTCTTCTGCAAATAGGAAACTAACAAATTACAATTTAAGCACTGAAAAAAGAGATTTACATTATAAATTTAATAGCTGATTCTTATTTACACGTTCCAATGGAGAAATAAAAGAACACATTCACTGATGTCTTAAGTTAGCAGAATACTTAAATATCAATTCTATTTTACTTTGAATTTCATGATCTTTCTATCAAATATCCATGTGTATTAAATGAACATTCACATCCACCGTGAAGGCTACCATAAGCATAATTTTCTGTTTCAAAGCACAAACAACTGGCAAAGGGGAAAGTGGTCCAGGCACCACCTCATCCTTGGCAGGAGGCTAACAACTTCCATCTAACATTTGCTACAGAGATAATTGAAAGTTAATCCTAAGTATAAAACATTACCCCAAATTTAGGTATGTGGAAATAAGGATACAAATAACCTTTTCTATTATAAATAATCTATTCTAAAGATATTCTTTAGAATCTCAAAGATTCTAGAGGAGTGATTTAGATAGTGAAGGTGATGTTCAACAAGCCACTTATGAGTTGGAAATATTTTAATTGACAACTAGATATAGAGGGAGTAGCTCCAGAGAGTAGAATTTTAACCACCAAGTAAAAGTTAAAAATAGGAAGATTTTGAAGTAGTATAAAATAGATACTTCAAGACAAAAGAGTTAATAATAAAGCAAGCTGCTTACATGGTAGTTAATCTTCTATCACTGAAGATTTATAAAAAGTGGAAAGATTATTTGCAGATTGGCCGGGTGCGGTGGCTCAAGCCTGTAATCCCAGCACTTTGGGAGGCCGAGGCGGGTGGATCACGAGGTCAAGAGATCGAGACCATCCCGGTCAATATGGTGAAACCCCGTCTCTACTAAAAATACTAAAAATTAGCTGGGCATGGTGGCACGTGCCTGTAATCCCAGCTACTCAGGAGGCTGAGGCAGGAGAATTGCCTGAACCCAGGAGGCGGAGGTTGCGGTGAGCCGAGATCGTGCCATAGCACTCCAGCCTGGGTAACAAGAGCGAAACTCCGTCTCAAAAAAAAAAAAATTATTTGCAGACAATATTGCTATACTGAGCAGGAGTTTAGGCTACAGAACTATATTTTTAATTATAAGAATATACTGTAGGAATTTTTTAAAAGTGGAGTTAACTTTCGTTTTATGTTCTCTGAATTTAACAAAGAGTATTACTTATATGCCAACCCACATGTAATGTGGGTAATCAAATGTATAGTCAAAAGAAACACTAAGTTTAAAACATTATGAACAAAGCATGTGCTCATATTTTTAAAACTGCCTCTTGAGAATACAAACAAAATTGCATTACTAGAAATTATCTCCTCTTGCTGTTCCCTAATTTCTACATCACATTCCTTCAACCCTGAATCTCTGCTCACCTGCTTAGCTCAACTCTGGACGTTAAACCAGCCTCGTTCAAATTGTTAGTTACTAGTAAACCTTAGATTACCTTTTATGGATTATATGCTAAATTTAATTCCTAATTGCTTCTTCCTTTACTAACAGAGCAACCCTATTATGTCAAACCAGACTTGTTCCAGATGGAATGGTATATTCAGATCTCCTAAAAGGTCATAAATTGTAAAATGAAAATCATAAAAAAATGGACATTATCCAAAATAAACTCTTTATTTTACAGATGTTTTTGAGAGAGTCCAACATACCAGAAGTGACCATAGAAAGCTTATAATCGGGGTAAAATTCAGAGATTGGATTACTCACCTTGTATTAGTTTCCAGAAAAAGAGAACCATATATATAAATTAGAGAGAGAGAGAGAGAGAGAAAGAGAGAGAGAGAGAGACCTAATTTTTACATATAGAGCAGGGAGAGAGAGAGAGTTTTATTATAAGGAATTGGTTCATGTGATTATGGAAACAGGTTAGTCCCAAGAGTCTGCATAATAAGTCAGTAAGTTAGAGAACCAGGATAGCCAAGGATTTAGTTCCATTCTGAGTCTGAAGGCCTGAGAACCAGGAGAGCCAATTTTGTAGCTTCCATGTGAAGGCTGGCAGACTTGATACACAAGGAGAGTTGATATTTTAGTTAGAGTCCGAAGGCAGAAAAAAATTTTCCAGTTCTAAGGGCAATCAGGCAAGAAGAATTCTGTCCTAACTGGGAAAGGATTGTTTGTTTTGTTCTATCCAGAGCCTCAGCTAATTGGAAAAGGCCTACGCACATTACAGAGGATCATCTATTCTAGTCAGTTTACAAATTTAAGTGCATATATATCATCTAAAAATGCCTTCACAGGAACACTTAGAATAATGTTTAACCAGATATCTGGGGACCTCATGGCTTGGTAAAGTTGACACATAAAGTCAGACATCACACCTACCATATGGCAATAAGGAATCATTTCTTTGTTATTGTTGTTTTAGGTGGTGTTGCAATCATTCCTGGAATACAATAGCTTTATAGTAATTAAGATTCTTGTCTTTGACTAATTGGGATGTTAAACAGATGGAAATGTGACAGCTTATGCAGTATCTATATTATGTGAGGAATGTAGTGGCAATGATACTATTAGAAATGTGTAATTGTTGTTAAGTGCAATTTATTCACTGAACAAAGAAATGGACATCCTGAAACTAGCCAACCGCAACTGAGAGTCAGGGTTTGGAAGCCAAAAGTCCTCTATGGTGGTATTTTTTTTTTAAAAAAAAAACTTCATCTTCAGAAAGAAAACAGTAGATTAGTTTGAAAACTAGGCCAGTATTTGGTTGTGACTGTAACAGAATTGCAGATAAATTTTAAATTAATAACTCTATCAACTCCCCTCTGCTAACATCAAAGCACTAATAAGAACTATTATAACATCTGGTTGATACACTTAGGAGCTTTGAGTCTCTGATTCTCTAGAACCCTCTGATCCTGCGGAAGTTGCCAACTATACTCTTGCTAGAAGACAGCACCATCCCTTGCCTAGAAATAATACAGAGACTTTAGTTAGAACATACTTTGCAAGAATATATTTTTCGCACTTAAGAAGTATCCTTTATCACTTCTAAATACCTAACTAGATTTTTTCCAGTTGAGAAAGAGCTGCCCCAGCTTTGAGAAAAAATAAATTATTTGCCAAAAAGCCTCAGTGAAAATGGTTAAGGATTCAGGCATCCCCAAACTTTTTACACAGGGGGCCAGTTCACTGTCCCTCAGACCGTTGGAGGGCCGCCACATACTGTGCTCCTCTCACTGACCACCAATGAAAGAGGTGCCCCTTTCTGAAGTGTGGTGGGGGGCCGGATAAATGGCCTCAGGGGGCCGCATGCGGCCCGCGGGCCGTAGTTTGGGGACACCTGGATTAGATCTTAAGACTGATAGACTGGCTTAATAAAAGAGTGAATAGACTTGGGTAGTATTTTTTATTGTTTCTTTATCTAGTATTATCAATTACTTGCAGATACTCCAATCTGAGAAGTATGTTAATTACAAGCTCAGACAGTCACCGATGAGGACTGTATTACCAAACCAAAGGAGGAAATCTAGAGCAGCAGTGCTATCCAAGCATGAGAGGATTCTAGATCAGGTGCTAGAGAAAGAAGATGAATTTCCATGCAGCCTTAGTATCAATTACATCCAGGTGACTGTAGTTTTTCTCACCAACCCTGTGATTTTAAATGTTTGTGTTTTTAAAAATAATAATAAAATATAACCAGCTATTACTTTCAACAAACAGTTATTAGATGTAGTTAATATAAGATGTAAATATGCAGAAAACAGAAACTGGACTCCTTCCTTACAGCTTATACAAAAATTAACTCAAGATAGTTTAAAAACTTAAATGTAAAACTCAAAACCATAAAAAACTCTAGAACAAAACCTAGGCAATACCATTCAGGACTTAGGCATTGGCAAACACTTCATGACTAAAATACCAAAAGCAATTGCAGCAAACGCCAAAATTGACAAATGGAATCTAATTAAACTCAAGAGCTCAAAGCAAAAGAAATTATCATCAGAGTTGAACAGCATGGGAGAAAACTTTGGCAAGCTACCCATCTGACAAAGGTCTAATTTCCAGAAACTATAAGGAACTTAAACAAATTTACAAGACAAAAGCAAATAACCTCATCAAAAAGTGGGTGAAGGATATGAACAGACACTTCCCAAAAGAAGACACTAATGCAATCAACAAACATGAAAAAAAGCTCATCATCACTGGTCATTAGGGAAATGCAAATCAAAGCCACAATGAGATACCATCTCACGCCAGTTAGAATGGCAATCATTAAAAAGTCAGGAAACAATAGATGCTGGCGAGGGTGTGAAGAAATAGGAATGCTTTTACAGGTGGGAGTGTAAATTAATTCAACCACTGTGGAAGACAGTGTGACAATTCCTCAAGGATCTAGAACCAGAAGTATCATTTGACCCAGCAATCCCATTACTGGGTATATACTCAAATAATTACATAAATCATTGTACTATAAAGACACATGCACACATATGTTTACTGCAACACTATTTACAATAGCAAAGACTTGTAACCAACCCAAATGCTCATCAATGATAGACTGGGTAAAGAAAATGTGGCACATATCCACCATGGAATACTACGCAGCCATAAAAAAGAATGAGTTAATGTCTTTTGCAGGATGAAGCTGGAAGCCATCATTCTCAGCAAACTAACACAGGAACAGAAAACCAAACACCATATGTTCTCACTTGTAAGTGGGAGTTAAACAATGAGAACATATGGACACAGGGAAGGAAACATCACATACTGGGGCCTGTCAGTGGGGGAGCAGAGTGGTGAGGGGAAGGGGAAGGAGAGCATTAGGACAAATACCTAATGCATGCGGAGCTTAAAACCTAGATGAAGGGTTGACAGTGCAGCAAACGACCTTGAAACATGTATACCTATGTAACAAACCTGCACATTCTGCACATGTAGCCCAGAACTTACAGTAAAATCAATAAATTTTAAAAAGATGTAAATAGATCTGAGCAGCAGAAAGGCTAGAGACTGTAGTCAATATTCTCAGAGGTCCCCTTACCTCAAAGCTTACCAGAGTCAGTGTGATCTGGACAAATTCTAGTTTAAAATGTCTGCATCTCTGAGATTAAGGCTTGTTTCTGAAACTGGGGAAGGCCACGTTCTGGAAGTGTAAGGGAATCAGCCACCACCAGATGCTAATTCAAGAAATGATTCTTGGGAGGTGGTTATAAATGTCTAATTATCTTCACCACTCAGGTGAGATATTCTATTATTTTTTTAAGCTTTTAAGCTTTATTTTTTTTTTTTATTTTTTTTTTTTTTTGAGACGGAGTTTCGCTCTCGTTACCCAGGCTGGAGTGCAATGGCGCGATCTCGGCTCACCGCAACCTCCGCCTCCTGGGCTCAGGCAATTCTCCTGCCTCAGCCTCCTAAGTAGCTGGGATTACAGGCACGCACCACCATGCCCAGCTAACTTTTTGTATTTTTAGTAGAGACGGGGTTTCACCTTGTTGACCAGGATGGTCTCGATCTCTCGACCTCGTGATCCACCCGCCTCGGCCTCCCAAAGTGCTGGGATTACAGGCTTGAGCCACCGCGCCCGGCCTAAGCTTTATTAACATGTAATTTACATGACTATTTTATAGAAAGATATAATTCATCTATTTAAAGTATGCAGTTTAAAGCTTATAATTTAAAATTTTTTGTTATAATCACAGATATGTGTAACCATCACTTCAGTCAATTTTAGAACATTTTCATAACCTCAAAAATTAAATCCATACTAGTTAGCTGTCATTCTCCAAGAAATCATTAATTTTCTTTCTGTCTCTATATATTTTTCTATTCTAGACATTTTCTATAAATTGATTTATATAATACGTCAGTTTTGTGATAGACTTCCTTCACTTAGCATAATGTTTCAAGATTCATCATTGTTGGGGCATGTAGCAGCACTTCATTCTATTGTTTGGTTGGATAATATTTGTCTTCCATTTTACTTTTTGTTTCTATTTAGCTCATGTCTTTTTGTTCACCTATGCTGCTTTTATTATATTTTGATTAAGTTAATATTTTCTAATGTGATATTTAAATTTATTTACTACCTTCTTAAGGACAACTTTTCAGTTACTTATTTAGTGATTGTTCTACAGCTTATTATATACAGTTGAATTTTGAACAACATGGTTTTAAACTGCACAAGTCCACTTACACATGTATTTTAAAAAATAAAAGTTATGCCAAGTATGACTGCCTCTTCTACTTCCCCTTTCACCTCTTCCATCTCTACCATCCCTAAGACAGCAAGAACAACCCCTCCCCTTCCTTCTTCTCCTCAGCCTACTCAACGTCAAGATGACAAAGATGAAGATATTTATGATAATCCACTTCAACTTAATGAATAGTAATATTTTTTCTTTCTTATCATTTTCTTAATAACATTTATTATCTAGCTTCCTTAATTGTAGGAATATAGTATATAATACATATAACATATGAAATATGTCTTAATCAAAGTTTATGTTATCAGTAAGGCTTCCAGTCAACAGTAGGCTATTAGTAGTTAAGTTTTCAGGGAGTCAAAAATGTTATGTGGGTATTTGTACTGCATGGGGAGTCAGCACCCCTATCCCCCACATTGTTCAAGGGTCTGCAGTACGTGTTAATGTATCAGAACCAGTTTCAGATGTGTACTAACTTAATTCCAATGAGATACAGAAATGTTACACCTACATAGCTCTATTCCCTTCCCGCCTCTTCTCGTATTGTTGTATATATCTATAAATGTTACATACCCAATGATAGAATGTTATAAATATTAACTTACATAACTTTATGTCTTTTGAAGAAACTAAAAGGGTACTAAGTATATATTTATAGCTTGTGTTATATCAACCTTTCTATTTATCATTTCTCCCTTTGTTCTGATATGTTCAAGTTACCATCTGTTAGCTTTATTTAGTCCAATACAAATCCATTCCCGTTCACCATTTTTGTGCTGTTTTTATCAAATGTATTGCCTTTCTATATATTAGAGGCCCAATAATAGATATGTACATATTATTTTATACAAGTGCTTTCTAAGTAATTTAAAAAGGAGAAAAATATGCATTTATATTGTCTTTTGTAAGTACATAATAGTCTTCACTAATGCTTTTGTTTTTTCAAGTGACCATCTGAGGTCACTTACTTTCAAGCTAAAGAACTTCCTACAGTACTTCTTATGAGTCTCATAACAAATTCTCTCCATTTTGGTTTCTCTCCAAATTTCTATTTTTTCTTGATTTTTGAAAGATAGCTGTGCTAAGTATAGGCTTCCTAGTTGACAGTCATTTTCATCCAAGTGCTTTGAATATGTTAACCCACTTTCTGCTGGTCTTCATTTTTTTCTCTAGAGAAGTTAGCTGTTAATTTTAATGGACCATCTTTGTAAGTAACAAATTGTTTTTCTCTTGCCGCCCTTAAGATGTTCTCCTTGCCTTTGGCTTCTAGCATTTTTACTGTCACCTGTCTGCTTGCAGCTCTTAGCTCTGCTTAGACTTCACTGAACTTTCTGGATGTGTGGATTCTTGTTTTTCAGTAAATTTGGGAAGTCTCAAGTAATTATTCTTTTGAGTATTTTAATGCTCCTTTGTCTTCTCTCTATCTGATATCTCTGATATGCATATATTGGTATGCATAATAGTGTTAATAATTATCTGAGGCTCTGTTTATTTTTCTTCATTTCTTTACTCTGTGTTTCAAACTTGCATGATCTCTATCAATCTATCTTCAAGCTCAATAGTTCTTTGTTTTGTCAATTTATGTCACCAAACTCAGTGACATAATGCCATAAATATTAAGCACCAGTAGTTAATTTTTTTATTTCAGTTATTGTACTCTTCAGTTCTAGAATTTCCACTTGGTTCTTTTCATAAATCATTTTTATCTCTTTTTTATTCTTTATGCCACATTGTCATCATAGCTACTTTTATTTCTTTATTATGAAATAAATTTCATGATTTTGTTTCTTTGAGCATATTTATAATGACTATTTTGAAGTCTTTGCCTGTTAAATCTGACATACCTCCACTGCTTCTGAGAGCAGTTTTAGGCTTGAATTTCTCCTGTCTGGGTTTCACATAAAGCCAGTTCCTTAGGAAAGAGATTAGGAGTTATTAGTTTTATGGCTTGCTTCTCTCCAGGCAAAATCTCTCTGAACTATGTCTCTGAATCTGGTTTAGGGACAATGGTGTACTTCTCTGTGAGTGACAGCCACCACTTCAGGAGTTAAGTGCTGCATTAGGGTTGAGAAGGCATGCAGCAGCTTCACATCTGGTCAGATTTCCTCTCCTATGATGGAGCCATCACTTTATGAATTTGAGTTATGGAGACAGGCTTCAGTATTTTCAGTGGCTCCATACCTAAAACATAATCTCTGAGTGGGGTGGGCAGGAGGAGGGATTTCCTGCCTCTCAGGAACTCTCATTGAGAACTTAGGCTCAAGGGAGGGTAACTAGGGGAAGGATGAACCATCCTACTTCTTCAGAGAGAAAGCCCTCTTACTGAAAGTGGCAAGAAGAAGGAGACCTGTGTTTTTGGCTGCAGGAGTCTGGAGTAGCTTCATTCTTGATGATTTGGGAGAAGGGAGAAAGAGAGCAAGCCTCTGAACAAATACCACAGACTCTCACCATTCTTACTAGTTTTTAGTAGATATTATTAATGAGTATATGTTTATTTTCTCTAAACCTTTGGGATCATTTATCAAAGACTTAACATAATTGGTTTTCAATAAATAATTTTTACCAGTTTCACTAGGAGATAGGTCCACAAAACCCACATCGACATATTGGAAGTACACCCTCCAAGTGGCATACTTCTGAGGTGTATGTTTCATACCACTTTGTGATCAAGGTCCAGCTGACCACAGAGGTAGTACATGTAACTGCCACCTTCTGTTGGCTGCTTTCCAGACACAGCATCACTTCTGTGCTCTTCTATTAATGTACTTTGAAACCTTCAAATAAATCCTTTCTCTTGAATCCTTATCTCAGAGTTGGCATTTGAATGATGCTAACCTGAGATCTAAAAGATGACATTTAATATTGTGACTTCTGCAGCTGAACACTTAAAGAAACAGAGACTGAGTGAATAGTGGGTAGAATACAACGTATGAGAACATAGAAAGGGGGTGGGATCCAGAAAATAGGTGCTAAGATTAGGTTTATATAAGAGAAGGGAGACTTCCTCTCTTAAAGCAAGACAGCAGGAGAAAGAAAGAGAACATGGATGCAAATGCAAACATATGTATACATTCGGTAGCAAGAATTTCACTATTGAGATAACTTCCCAGTAGAATCTTTATACTATCTAATGTTCTTTAGCTTTGCAGAATGCCTTAACACACTGAAGTTATGCTTGCTTGCTAAATTACACAAACGATGAGCTTACGGCTTCTTTTCCTTTAAACCTCCTTTGAATGCCACTGCTGAAGTTTGCCTGAGACTTCTCTTCATTACTGCATCCAAATCTAATTTACTATGAGTGGCTCAATTATTCTTTCAATATGTTAGTATATACAATAGGACTATGATCCAGTCTTTTAGAACTGAGAACTCTTTCTCCTGCTTTGGATGCCCTTCTGTCTTTGCACTGATCCATTAGCATTGATTTTAAAGATGAACTCTCAAAGTAATAATTTACTTATGTTTTTTTATGTGAAGTTTTGTGCTGTAGAGCCTGCATACTCACTGAAGATCTGATGAAAAAGACAGGTCCTAGAGCAGTTAAGAAAGGGCAGAGCATATTCAGTTAGAGATGCTGAATATGCTCTTCCTTTTAAAAACCAAATCTTTCTTTCTTCAAGAAAGACTCAATACATAAGATCGATTTGGATTTTAAAATGGACCTTGAATGATGAGCAAAGAAAGCAAAAAGCTGAAAGAGTGGTTTAGGTAAAAGGAAACGAGAAATCAGAAAGCACTAAGTATGCTTGAGAAATTACAAGTTTAACAGGATAGATTTCATAAAGTTTAAAGTGAAAAGTCAGAGAGATAGGTTTGAAAAAGGAAAAACCTTAAAAAACAGTGTGCTTAATTTGATAGACAATGGAGGATTTTTAAAAAAGTTAATTTAGAAGTTTGTCTATTTAAGCCAGGCTTTAACAAATGCTATACAAAATTCTGCAGTTTTGCCTTCATTCTTTGTAACGCCTACTGTATCACTGTGACCACTAGCTGTCAAGTTAATTTAGACAGGGGTTTTTCATATAGTCAGCTCAGAATCTGTGTATTCTTTTTACTTTGTAATACCCTAAAACTAATTATGATACCAGGCAACACATTTTCAGATACTATCATCATTCCTGTTTCCTGGTCATGTTTAGTTAGTCCTGAAAGCATGCCTGCCTGTTTTATGTGAAGAGTTTTTCTTCTTTTTGCTATTCAGCTTCCAGTTCAAAACTCTGATATCTTTCTGCTTCCAAGAAAATCCTTGTGTAGCTGCTTTAAGAGACAGAGAGAGAGAAAGAGAAAGAGAGAGAGAGAGAGAGACAGAGAGAAACCATAGTGATACCTAATGAAGAGACTGCATGCTTGAATTTCATTATTAGAGATATAACCAAAAAATTGACTTAAAATGGGAGATGCAGGTGTCCACAAATGTAACTTTCCAAGTTGTGATAAAAATTTTACATTTAAGTTACTATTGTCTCTGTACAAAAAAAAATCATTTTTGCAGTTTTTATATATATTTTATCTTTACAACAATTTGGTTAAAATACATAAAAATATATAATATATATTCAAATATATTAACATATAGTTGGATATAATATTTGGTATGTATAATTGGTTAAAAAAATACATATATGAAGATATATTTAGTAAATATACATATATATGGAGCCATACCTAATAAATGCATTGTCATACCTATTCTACCAAAATAAACACAAAAATCTATAAAGAGTAATGACATATATATGTCTGATGTATATATGTCAAAATAAACACAAAAATATATAGAGATGATATATATATGTGTGAGTGTATATATATGTGTGCGTGTGTATATATCTATATCTATATCTATCTCTCTCTCTCTCTATATATATATATATATAGAGAGAGAGAGAGAGAAATCCTTGTGAAATAGTAGAAAATGCACCTGATTTGCAAACTCAAACTCTATGTTCGAATTTCAATTCTTGAATTTTAATAGTTGATCTCTCTGAGTTTTTAGAGTGTATGTCTGCAAAAGAAATATATCATGTGAATTATATATAACACATGCCAAGTATTTGTATATATTAAATATAAATATATAATTACATATATAATTATGTAATGGAAATAAAGATGCTTAGAATAATTCCTGTAATATTAGTAGGAACTAAAGAATAATGATGCTTTGAGTTTTTTCTCTTTGATATAATTGCAATCATTTGAGTCTGCCACTGTACCCATTTTAATTCTGAAACATAATAAATATTTCACATTAATCAGAAATACTAGACATACTAGATAAAAAACTACGGTCAGCAAAAAAGATGTTTCTCATATTTAAATGGCTATGAATGCTTGCAAGTGTGAGATATGCCAATTCTAATTTCAGTTCTGTCACTGAGTTCATAATACATGCAATCTATATCAATACATAATATACATAGCAATCTATTTTCTACTTCAATATTTAAAAATCCAAAGTAAAAAGTTGGCCCTAATATGAAAGTCATGTTTCATATAACCATAATAATATCTGATTAAAAAACAAAGTAAGTTGGGGAATAGAAATAGTTGAATGCTGTTTCAGTCATTACAGTAATAAATTGTAAATACAAATCACTTGTTCTGTTCTTATCTGTAAAACAGAAAATAGGACACCTACATATGCTCAAGGTCTAAAATTGTGTGGTTTTATAATCTTCTAATTCTATTAATATCCTAATAAAGAATTTAAAATATGAACTAGTTTCAAAATACTAATGTTTCAAAGAATGCAGAAAGCAACATTCATCAAAGATGAGGCTTACCCTTCTTGGGCTGGCATCATACTTCAGATATGGCATGTCATAGTCAACAACTTAAAGATGGCCTGGCTCAGTGACTCATGCCTGTAATCCCAGCACTTTGGGAGGCCAAAGTGGGTGGATCAGGAGTTCAGGAGTTTGAGACCAGCCTGACCAACATGGTGAAACCCTGTCTCTACTAAAAATACAAAAAATAGTCAGGTGTGGTGGCGCACACCTGTAATCCTAGCTACTCAGGAGGCTGAAGCAGGAGAATTGCTTGAACCCAGAAGGCATAGGTTGTAGTGAGCCAAGATTGCTCCACTGCACTCCAGCCTGGGCTACAGAAGGAGACTCCATTTCAAAGCAACAACAACAACAAACGAAACTTAAAGACTAGAGGGACTAAAATATGGAAGAAAAAAATATGTTTTAAAGAAAAGAAACACAGAGCCAAGGGAGGGACAGTGGGGCGGGGTGGGGAAGTCAGGGAGAACATAGGGAGAAATGCCAGATGTAGGTGAGGGGGGGATGGAAGCAGCAAACCAAATTGCCATTTACATATGCAGCAATCCTGCATGATCTGCACATGTACCCCAGGACCTAAAGTACAATTAAAAGAAAAAAAAAAAGAATGAGACCATCTTGGTCAACATGGTGAAACCCCATCTCTACTAAAAATACAAAAAAATTAGCTGGGCATGGTGGCACGTGCCTGTAATCCCAGCTACTCAGGAGGCTGAGGCAGGAGAATTGCCTGAACCCAGGGAGGGAAGGTTGCGGTGAGCCGAGATCGCGCCATTGCACTCCAGCCTGGGTAACAAGAGCGAAACTCCGTCTCAAAAAAAAAAAAAAAAAAAAGAAAAAAAAGAAAAGAAAAGAAAAGAAAACAGACACAAAATAATAAACAAATATATTAAATGTCTACTTGATGAGTAGAACAGAAAGCTAGTCTATTTTCTAGTGAAGAATGGTCACTGTGAGAAAAGCTTCTTTCATTCTACATTGCCTCTCTGAAGATTTGTATCATTACATGTTTGCAATGCTTTGTGATGTTGCAGTCATCGTTATGAATAATTACAAAGTAAGATGTGTATTTCATGAGACTGTTCCAGAGAATGAATCAGTGGGTGAAATTAAAATAAAAAAGCCTACATGTCTTCACACCAGAAAGTCATAGTTACCTATGCTCCTCCTCAGCTTTTATTATAAATTATTTTTAGTGCTCAGAATCTCAGCTTTAATGATGTTTATTTCTTCTTCCATTTTCACAGTGTGACCAAAACTGCACCATCGTTACCAAATCATAGATTCCATCGTTACCAAATCATAGATTCTGACTCACTCTTTTCTATTTTTCCAGCACACTTAATCAAACTTCTCAATTATAACACTTAGCATTTGAGAAGTTCCATGCACTGACCCCTCTCCCATAAGCCTCAGTGTGTTTTCACTTTTCTTCTTGCCCTGCTTAAGCTCCAGAGACAAGCATTAAAATCATTTTCTAATCAATGTTTTTAATTGTTCTGCCCCTCTCTCCATCCCTTCTCACATGTTGGTCAATTATCTAATAATTGAGAGTTGTTAGATAAAATCACCTAGATTGGCATTATATATTCATAATCCTATTGAATAGTCAACAATGTCCATCAATCTTACTCAGTTTTCATAGTGTGCTAAAATACTTGTATCTATGACTTTTTTAATGTATTTTCCACACTAATCAAAACTCTTACTCCCCTCATCTTTTCATTACACTTTCAGCTGATGACCTCGGTGACTATTTTATAAAATCTTGAAGTCATCAGATAAGAACTTAATTCAGCTCATCACTGAATTCCAAACTTAACCTGAACAGTCACCAATATTCCCTTTATTTAATCTTGTTATAATGGATGTGAGAGCTAGGGTTTCCGTTCTTCTATAATCCTAGCACTCTCGTTGTATTCGGGATCCTATTGTACTCTTTTTCGAGTCACATCCACTGATTTTATCTTTTCTTTCTATTGTTTTCTGTATGTATTCAAATATTCTCTGGCATCTCTCAAATCAAAATAAATAAATAAATAAATCTCTCCTTGAATCCCATATTACTTTCCATATGCTATAATATTTTCTTATTCAAGGCAAATTTATTGGGAGGAATTTTTTAATATGCTACTCCTGCTACTCCATCTCCTAAGCCCATGTGGAATCTGAGCTGACTCTCCATCTGGCTTCTACCTTTGCCATTATATCAAATCTGCTCCTACCAAAGACACCAAAAATATGGTCTGCCCACCCCAACCTTTCTTGAATAATTGGATACTTCCTATTCAATCTTCAGATGATCTCATATTTTATTTCCTCAATGATACCTTCCACAGCATTAATTAAATTATGCTTTCACAGTACAGTATTTATCTTTCTTAGCATTTATCAACATAGATGATAATTCAATGCTTACTTTGTTGTTGCTCGAAGGCACATCATTCTGTGGTAGTACAATTAAAGGAAAAATCTGACCAAGAAGCATTACTGAGTATTGAGAGTAATACTATCAATACACAGCAAAACTTATCACAAGTCTACTTATTGTATTTTTCCCCCTAAAGACTTATTCAACAATGTGACAGCTCTAATCTCTTTTTCACTTTTCTCTGCATAAAACAATCTGAATTCTACCTCCAGCTAATCAACTATCCTCTTCATTTCTTACTCAATTATCTTGCTACCTCTTTATTATATATAGAAATATAGTCTTTTCTGGCAGCATGAAAAAAATAAGGATAGAGACCAAATAAATGGGAAAGGGTTATAAACTCTTCAATGTTTAATTTATAAACTTTACTATTTACTCAGTCCCCATCTTTCTTAGATATCTTACCTATAAGTGAAGGAGTGAATGAATGAATACATGCTTAAAAAAGAGACTGGTGATTGACTTCATGATTCACTGAGAATAGGCCAAGAAAGAAGAACGAAAATTGATAGAATGAAATATGTGTGTTATTTTAAGGTTTTAAAAGTCTGCCCTTTCTTTTAGAGATCTAAGTCACTAGATAACAGTATCTTTATTTAATTTTTCTATGGTAGAGATCTAGGAAGAGCATAATTATAACATGTAATATAATTACTTCCTGATCTGATGTGTCATTTTAATTAATTTGGGGTTAAATTCCCTTACTGTAGGATAATACAGTGGGGTTCATGTTATCTCTTTAGTTTTCCCATTACTCTGGGGAGGAGAAGATACAGTACTTAACCTTTTCATATTAAAGTTTCTAAGCTGATGAAAATTCAAGGTTAGCACAGATTTTTTGTGGTTCAAGTAAGACACACATTATATGAGGAATATTTAGGCAATCAAATATATTTTTAGAACTGTCTCAGAGACTTTTTTTTTCTCTCTGAGAAAATAATACAGTTTCTAGGAAACCATTGAAAGACTATTTTTTTAGTTTGTTTCATGATTGCAATATTTAAAAAACCATCAGTACTTATTTTTTACTGAAACATTTCTCTATTCAAAACAAGCAGATGCACTCTGACTCAATATCAAAATCAAAATCATTAGTGTTTACATCCAAGATTATCAAGTGGCTAAACTTATATCTGCCTGCTGTTTGTCAACACTTCCTCCTCACCTGGCCAAGTGCACAGTGACTGTTTGACATCATTTGGCACACTAATTCTCCAAGCTTAATCCTTTAGGCCAGCATAGTTGTGAGTTTCTTCAGTCCTTCCCCTCCTCTGGATCATTCCAGAACACCTTCCTCTTTAAAAGGGGAACTGTTGCCCAATTCTCTAGGGCTCAGTTACCTATGCATAAATCTCCAGTAAGGTACTCATGGATTTTTCTCTCCAAAATAACTTCTTGAGAATTTCATGCCCCAAGGAATAATGAAGAAAATTTGATTGACTTCCATTTCCACTTAATGCCATATGTTAACTTTTTAATGAATTCATAGACTTAAGTAACTAATTATTCTAAACCAGGAGTTAGCAAATTTTTTCCATAAAGAGCCAAATAGCAAATATTGTTGGCATTGTGAACCACAAGATCCCTTTCACAACTATTCAACTCTACCCTTATAGCTCAAAAACAGCCACAAACAATTCACTGATGAATGAGTGTGATTGTGTAACAATAGACTCTATTTACAAAGCTGCTGGTGTACCAGGTATGACCCATAGGCCATAGTTTTCTGATCCCTCTTCTAAACTAACTATTAACATATGAGAAGCATACTGGCATATATGAAAAAACAAGGCTTTTGAAGTCAAGCCAACATGTATTCATATCCTGGCTCTGGCAATTTATATAATTTGGGTAAGTGATAATATCTATTTAAATCTTCTTTGTCACCTGTTAAAGGAAATTGTATCTCCCATCCCACACATGTTCTATGAATATTAGATGAAAAAATGTTTATAAAAAGTTTAAATAGAAATTTTTACAACAATGAACATAAAAATAAAGATAACATTGCTATGTATGTGAATAACCAAATTCTATGAAACTTACCTCAGATTCGGTTTCACGCTTGACTGAGGATGGCATGTCCCTATACAAACCAGATATGTTTAAAACCAGGCTAGCAAATGAAATGCAAGAAACACATGACTTTGGTTAACTATTTGAGTGGTAATTGTTAACTGCTCAAATAGTTAACGGTTTGAGCATAAAACCTGGGCATGACGAAAAAGTTTTATTTTAAAATCTATTACACCTCTTAGTCTTCAAATCTAGACTCACAGGTTATCATTTTAATCTTGAAACCCCATCTTAATTAGTAATACAGTTGACATCCAACATAATTTTGCTAGATTTCTATAATATAATTAGTCATTGAGATAATCTTCATCATGAATATATTTATTTTCAAAATTAGGTTGGTTCACAATATTTATAACAATTTTTAAACCTGCATTTGGTTATTCTGACTAAATACTAATGTCACAGTTTTATCATTTTAACATTTCTAAATTTCCACTAGAACTAGTAATAGAAGTAATTATTAATAAAATCTATTTAGCCTGTAACTTAACACCTAAGCCAAAAGACCATCAATAAAAGTTGCCTACATTATGTTTTATGCAAACATACGTAACTTACATTCACTGAACTTTTTTCAAATAAAGAATAACAACTCAAAGTAATTGTGTGTATGTATAAAAGACAGACATTACAATAGGAAACTTTCTATACACAGTTATGTATTACCTAACAATGGGGATACATACTGAGAAATGCATCATTAGGCAAACTTGTTATTGTGTGAACATCATAGAGTGTACTACTATAGGTATAGCCTGTTGCTCCTAAGCTACAAATCTATATAGTGAGGTGCTATACTGAAACTATAGATAATTGTAACAAAATGGTATTTGTATTTCTAAACATCAAAAAGGTACAGAAAAAATACAGTACAAAACATTTTTAAATGATACATCTGTATAGAACATTTACTATGAATGGAGTTTGCAGCACTGTAAGTTGCTGTGGGTGAGTCTGTGAGTAAGTAAACATGAAGGCCTAGGATGTTAATGCATACTATCATAGACTTTATAAACATTTTACACTTAAGCTACATTAATTTTTGAAATGTCTATGTAAAAACAAATTAGCCTTAGCTTTCAGTAATTTTTTTACTTTTAAACTTTTTAACTTTCTTAGCTTTTCTACTGTTTTTCATAACACTTATAAGACAAACACATTGTACAGCTGTACAAAATAATTTCTTCTTTTTAATTTTATTCCATAAGCTCTTTTCTATTTAAAAATATATTTTTAATTATTAAACTTTATTTTAAACTAAGACAGACACACACATTAGCTAGCCTGCACAGGGTCAGGATCATCAATATCACTGTCTTCCACCTCCATATCTTGTTCCACTGGAAGGTCTTTAGGGGCAATAACACACATGAAGTTGTCATCTCCTAGGATACTACTACTTTCTGCAGGATTACCTCCTGAAAGACCTGCCTGAGACTGTTTTACAGTTCACTTTTTTAAAAATGTACTTACTATACTGTACTTTTCGTCATTATTTTAGAGTGTTCTCCTTGTAATAAGAGGGCCATTTGTTTCCTGCCTATGATAGTAAGGATAATGTCTTCCTCTGGGACATAGATTGGGCAGATTTTCTAGCAGTGCCTTATATGAATTTGAGTTTCCTAAGCCCTGGATTCCTCAGCTGTTCCCCAAATCCACTGTGCATCCACTTGGGTCCACTTCTGCATTGCCCACTATGGGACTTGTCAGGAGAAGAAGCAAAGGAAGTGCAGTGAACATAAAGCTCTTTGCAGGCCACTGTGACGTAAGTAATAAAGTTCTTTTTCTTTAACTCAGGAATATCATGTCTCCTACTAGCATCTATGAAACTGTATAAGGCTATCTCATTAGTTTGCAAGCAGAGTAAAATCTGAGACCCTTTTTTTTACATAGGCAGATTATAATATTTCCTTTATGATTTGTAATTTTGTATGAAATCTTAAACTAAGTAATACATTGTTCAGTGCTATTTTAAAGTATTTCCTTTAAATAATATGTGTGCAGTTGTCCAGTTAAGTTAAGTTTCTTGGAATGTGTTGTATTTGTACATCCATCAAGGTGATGGCCTTCAGAAGACTCTATTGAATACACATTACAAACTCTTCTCTGGTTGATGGCAACTTTATGTCTAGCCCAGTGTGAGCTCCGGAATTTGTTTAATCTACCTCTTACTATTAGATTTTTTACTTGAGGTCAGTGGTTTTCTCTAATGAAAAATATGTGCATATTAGTATTCAGAAATAGACTAAAGAGGATCCCTCTACATATCTCCAGAATCTCTCTGGGTGGCTACCTTCTAGCCCCCTCCCCATGAATACTAGTCACTTTCACTCAGGGAGACCACCTGAGTATTCTGTGTCTTCAACTCAGAGGGACTACCAGCCTATGGTAAGGCTCTCTTCCTCGCTCTGTGATCCGTGAATTTCTTCCAGGCAATACAAAATGGGGAGAATAACAAGGCTCATTTATTTTGTTTCTTTTCTGTCAGGGATTATGACCCTGTGCTTCCTGTTGTCTGATGTTTGAAATCCATTGTTTTGTATATTTTGTCAGTTTTCTAGTTGTATACAGCGGAAGAGTAAATTGAGTCTCCATTACATTATCATTACCGACAGTGGAAATACATTTGCATTTTTAGAGTTTACAAAACGATTTTGTTACTATAGAAATAGCTTTAGACGTAGAAAATTGAATTACTTGCAAAAAATAAAGAACTAAAGACAGGATAAGGAAAAAAACACAATTCTATGTGGTTTTTTTCTAATTTTTAATCGCCATTAAAATGGTAGGTTCTTTGTGGATGAACAGAGTTAATAATCATAATAGTGTAAGAAATAATAACAAAGTAACATTCTTCTATTATTATTTCTAAAATTTTCTAAGCTTATAACCTCTTAACAGTAATTTTAGTAACTTTTATCGGCAAAATATTTTTAAGACATTTTGCTATGTGTGATGTGTCATTCAAAGATGCAGAGGTCTGAGTTTTCTGATTCAGGAACTTCAAATCTAGTCATGGAAACAAGATAATTTCTATATGCTGTACATTAGCTGTATGAGTCTACAAATTACTTAATTTATCCACCCGCAAATAAATAAAAAGTAGAAACAGATGATATTTAAATGTTTCCTTATCTCAGAGAAGTTACGGCTCAATAAAACAGTACTTTAAAATTTTTGTGTTTACCTATATGTTAGATAAGAGGGTGTCAGAAAAAAATGTTTCCATTACTTACCCTCAAGATCTTTAAAACTAACCGTAATGCAAAGGCTTTTATTATTATTATTGTAAAAGAGTGTGTCAATGACAAAACTGCAAAGTTGCTAAAATAGGATCTATCAATAATAAATGAAATAATACTAATCTGTATGAGTGAGGAATTTCATTATTATTGATTTCCAAATAACCAGAAGACAGAACTAGAGGGATATCACTCTTTTGTTATGCTTTAGCTGGTAGCTTAATTAGGCTGTAAAAAAGAGTGAGCAGTTCATCTCCCTGAGCATACTCTCACTAAGTAACATACTTCATAGCGCTTTTAAATGAAATATCTTGAGACCAGTATTTTAACTGTAATACTTTGAGAAGAAACAATGTCAAATAGGCAAATTCTAGTCAAAATATTCTTACATTTATGCTTTAAGGCACCTACTTTTATACTAAACAAAATAATAATAGGTAAAACACAAAAATATAAAACTAAAGTGTTATTATTGGACCCAAATATAATACAAACTATTGCAGTCCAGAAATACAACTTCCCTGCCTAGTGGGACTGCATCAGCAAGAGTGCTGCATTGTGGATCCAGAGATAGGCAACATCTCAGGTTTGCCTCTGGTGAAGTAATGGACATCAGTATTACTCGAAAAGAAACATTAACTAGAAACAGGCACATGGCCTGATGTCAAGAGATGGGAAGACTCATAACAGAACCAGCATAGTCTTTAAGGAAGGTGAATGCAAACTGTTTACAGTCTGCTGAATATAACTATGACAGATATAAATACATAGGCAAAAAGGCAGAAGGACAAAACAAAACAATAGATCAGAACAGCTAAGAACATACCTTGCTCACAAGGACCAAACTAGGGGATATGGCTCTAAGGAGCTGGAGTTAAAAAAAAAAAAAAAAAAAAAAAAAAAAAAAACAGAAAACTCACTCATTCAAAAAAAGAAAACATGAAAAAGTTCAATGCTAAGAAAGGTAGCAATTAAACATTAGCATCAAATAAATGTGCAGTCCAGAAGACATTTAACTTCATAGAACAATCTGTAAAAGACTTGTATGGGATACTCTCTTAATCTGTTCTGTGTTCCTATCAAGGAATACCTGCAGGTGGGTAATTTATAAAGAAAAAATATTTATATGGTCCACAATTTTAATGTCTTGGAAGTTCAAGATTGGACATCTGCCTCTGGTGAGGGCCTCCGGCTGCTTCCATTCATGGAAGTCGGCATGTGTAGATAACACATAGAGAAGAAGCATGAGTAGAGGGCAGAGGTGCCAGGATCTTTTTAACAACTAGCTCTCTGGAAACGAACAGAGAGAAAACTCACTCACCACCATGGAAGGATATTAATCTATTTATGAGAGATCTACCTCATGACCCAAACACCTCCCCATTCAGCCCTAAATTTCAACATGAGTTTTGGAGGGGACAAAAAAAATATCTGAACTATAGAAAGGTTTTATTATGACCTTATAATATTATATTTAATAACAAAGGTTTAAAACCTTGCAAACTGTAAAAGTCACAAGAAACATAAAATTTTGAAATAAGATAGGACAAAATGAAACAAAAACATTGTTTCTAGGAAGAATTGTTAGAGTTGAAAAATATAATCAGTGAAATCAAAAGACCAATTTAAATATACTAGACAGGATAGTAAAAAATGAATCTGTGTAGTAAAAATAGTTGAATAAATCACTTAAAACACAGCATAGAGCAACATAGATACAAATGTCATAAAGCAATTAAGACTAGTGGATGATTAAAAACATGGTGGTTGGTTTAATTATTCTGTTTACTATATTGCAGGCTTTAAAAAATATCTTAACCTAACCAAAAATGACAGTAGAAAAAGTATAAAAGCAAATGTTGTTGTTATCCACATATTATTGAAATATTAGTGGTCAGTAGATGGTATCTGTAGAGAAGCTGGTAGATGTTTTTATGCTTGAATTCCTCTATCAGCACACATCTCACCCAGCCCTCCACCATTGCCAACCCCAGCTCACTCTCCATAATATTAGAATGTGTTAAAGACAGAGTTGTGAGTTATCAAACTTTGACTTCGTATAGTGGTTTCCAAATATTGGCAGCATATTAAGGTTGCAGCCCAGCAGACATCAGAGAATAAAGAATGATACAATGAGCAAGCAATGAGCAACCCCTGCTGCTGTGTGGCTTTGGGTAGCAGTCCTTTAGTTTCCAGCACGAGTCAGACTTCAGTATAGCCATAGAAAGATTCTAAGTTAAACAGTGAGATTAGAATAGAGTTTGAGTTGCGGGCACTGTGAAGAAAATAGCTAAAGGAGTAAGATAGGGTCATTGGATAGAGATTTCTGAATCCCATCTTGAGGATTTTACACTTGTATACTTTATTTTAGTAAATTAAGCTCATTGTATATAAGTATGGTTAAACAGCAAAGCTGAGGTTATTACAATCATGATAAAATACTTAATATTAACTGTAGAATGTCATAGGGTTGTAACAAGAATCAGAAAATAAAATAGTAGTTCATTTTCTACCAATGAAATGATAGGTGTTTTTATTTGTATTAGTCTTCCAACTGGAACTCTCATTTTTTTTTAATTGAAGGAAAAAAAAGAAGAAATAAAAGGATAAAAATAAATTTATTTTTAAATCAACAAGTACAATGAGATATCTGTTTTTCCTAATTATGCAGAAAATTAATTCAGTGGAGGAAATATAAAAGGGAAAAGATGAACAGATCCAAGTTTTCCTAGTTTTTCTACCTTTAAGCTACATCCTTCCATTGAGTTACTTTGGAAGATTTGTTATTATTTCGCCACCCACAAGTGTTAGCTTTGTTCCAAATAAGATAACGGTTCTATTTCTAAATAAATAGCATTACAGCAAAAGTTCAAAATTAAATATTAGGCAAAATAGTTTATCCATTTAAACTAACTTGAAGTATTATTAGAACATTTTAAAAAATCCTAAGAACCAATGCAATTTAACAAAACTTTTCAATATGTTTTCTAAGATTATACTCAAGGAGTTACATAATGAATAGTACTATGAAATTCACGCTTATTTAGATGTTTCTCTGTGAAGGAAGAGAGATAATCATCCTTGGTGTTTGGCAGCTAGACTAGAGCTATTCAATGGAACTCTCTGCGACGGAGAAAAGGTTCACTCTCAACTGTCCAATATGGCAGCCACTAGTCACTTGTGCTGTTACGCACATGAAACATGGCTAGCATAAGTGAAGAAATATTTTAAAATTTTATTTAAAATAATTAAAATCTAAATACAGGCATACCTCATTTTATTGCACTTTGCTTTTTTGTGCTTTGTAGGTATTTCAATTTTTATAAATTTGAGGTTTGGGAAAACCCTCAAGAAAGGCTATTGTCAAGTCATCATCTTTTTACTAGCATGTGCTCATTTCATGTCTCTGTAACATTTTGGTAATTCATGCAATATTTCAAACTGTTTTGTTATGATTACATCTGTTATGGTGATCTGTAATTGGTGATCTTTGACATTAATATTGTAATTGCTTTGGGGTGCCATGAAGCACAGTCGTTTAAGATGGAGAACTTAATCAGTAAATGTTGTGTGTGTTCTGATACCTACCCCAACCATTCTCCCATCTATCTCCTGGTCCTTAGGCCACCCTATGCTCTGAGACACTATACTGAAGTTAGGCCAGTAAATAACCTTACAATGGATTCTACAAATTTAAGTGAAAAATGTCAGGTTTCTCACTTTCAATAAAAGGCTAGAAATGATATAGTATAGTGAGAAAAGCATGTCAAACATCTAGGTAGGCTGAAAGCTAGGCCTCTTGCGTCATTTAGCCGAGTTGTGAATTCAAATAAAAGTTCTTGAAAGAAATCAAAAGTGCTATTCAAGTGAATACAGTAAGAAAAATAAAAGTCTTATTTCTAACATGGAGTTTTAGTGGTCTAGATAGATCAGATCAACCACAACATTTCTTTAAACCAAAGCCTAATCCAAAGCAAGGACCTAACTCTTCAATTCTATGAATGATGAGAGAGGTGAGGAAGCTGCAGAAGAAATGTTTGAAATTAGGAGAAGTTGGTTCATAATGTTGAAGGAAAGAAGCCTTCTCCATAACATAAAAATGAGTTAACTAGAACTGCGGTGAGTTAACTAGAGGATCTAGCTAAGATCATTGATGAAGTTGGCTACACTAAATCGATTTTCTCTGTAGACAAAGCAGCCTTATATGGGAAGACGATGTCACCTAGGTGACAGCTACAGAGGAGAAGACGATAGCTACAGAGGAGAAAACAATGCCTGCATTTAAAGCTTCAAAAGACAGGCTGACTCTCTTCTTAGTGGCTAATAGAGCTGATGAATTTAAGTTTAAATTAGTATTCATTTACCATCCTGAAAATCCCAGAACCTTGAAGGTTCATGCTAAATCTATTTTGTCTATTCGCTATAAATGGAAAAACAAATCCTAAATGACAGAATATATGTTTACGGCATCGTTTACTGAATATTTTAGTCCCACCATAGAGTCCTACTTCTTAGATAAAAATATCCTTTCAAAATAGTACTTCCATTGACAATGCACCTGGTCACCCAAGAGCTCTGCTGGAGATGTGCAAGGAGATGAATGCAGTTTCCGTGCCTACTAACACAGCATCCACTCTAAGCCTATGGATCAAGTAATTTTAACTCTGAAGTTTTATTGTGTAAGAACAATCCCTCATAAGGCTAGAGTTGCCACAGACAGTATTTTTTCTGATGGAGCTGGGAAAAGTAAATTGAAAGTCTTCAAAAAATGATTCACCATTCTAGATGACATTAGAAAATTTCTGATTCGTGGGAGGAGGTCAAAATATCAACACTAACGGGAGTTTGGAAGAAATCAACTCCAGTCCTCACAGATGACACAGAGTAGTTTAAAACTTCAGGGGAGAAAGTAGGTGAAGAAATAGTAAAAATAGCAAAAGAACTAGAATTAGAAGTAAAGTCTGAAGATGGGAATGGCTCGCCACAATCTAATTATAAAACAGATGAGGAGTTGCTTCTTATGGATGCAGAAAATCTCTGATTGAGATGGAATGTATTCCTGGTGAAGACGCTGTGAACATTATTAAAATAACAACAAAAGATTTAGAATATTACATAAACATAGTTGATAAAACAGTGGCAGGATTTGAGAGGACTTACACAAATTTTGAAAGTTCTACTGTGGGTAAAATGCTGTCAAACAGCATTGCATGCCAGAGAGAAATATTTCATGAAAGAGTCAATAAGTTAAGTAAATTTCACTGTTGTCTTATTTTAAGAAATTGCCACAGCCACCACAACCTTCAGCAATTACCAATCTGATTAGTCAGTAGCCAGCAGCATCAAAGCAAAACCCTCCATCAGCAAAAAGATTATCACTCGCTAGTAGCTCAGATAATCATTAGCATTTTTAGCAACAAAGTAGTTTGTAAATGAAGGCATATGTATTGACTTTTTAGACATAATGCTGTTACAACTTAACAGAGTACAGTATAGTATAGACATAATTTTTATATATACTGAGATACAAAACGAAAACGTAGGACTTGCTTTTTGCAATGTTTGCTTTCTTTGGATGGTCTGGAACTGAATCTATAATATCTCTGAGGTATGCATTTAGTCACAGGTTGCTAGAAGCTAGTCTATTAGACAGCACAGATCTTGATAATTAGGATCCAACTCAACTCTCATTAAATATCGTCAGAAATAAACACAGGCAGAGAAATATGTAAAAAGCAGTTGGTTGAAGTTAAACACTAGGTATTATCAAGACCTGTAGAATTATAATCTTCATATTCCCCTAAATCTTCTTATTATATGCTGACCTAATGTCCATTCACCTTTTTTATGAACTATCCCCATTAGTAGTCAAACTGAAACCTGAACAATCATTTAAACTGAAAATCTTTGCTTCCATCATATTCCTTGAAATGTAAAAAGTCTGAAAACTAATTCCCAGTATTGGGAAAAATTCCATAAAGATTTATAAAATCATGTGGTTTACTGTGTGATTCCCACATGCAAGGGTGAAGTGGTGATGACTCAGAAAACCAAGTCCTTTGATGGAGTATGAACTTGTGCTTAGACAAGAGCAATTCAGGTCAGGATTAAAATTCACGTGGTAATGAGAACTCCAGTGTTCACTTATCCCATTCTCATTGCATACTGTTACCCTCCTTTCTAAAGCATTTTCTTTACAACCTTCTTTTCCCCTGGAAACAAATTATTTGCTGGAGCCAAATTTCTAATTTCTTTAAACGTTTAACACATTACCCTATTTTAAAGTACCTTAAAAGCGAAATGTTAAAGCCTAGAATTTGAGAGCAAAGTAGAAAATCCAAATTACACAATCAGTGTAAGCCCAGTAGGTTTATATATCTTTCTTTCAACTATTTTCTTTGAATACAAAGCTCTTCAAACATCCACAAACCTTACTTACCTTCTACTATCTCAATATCTAGGCAGAAATAACTCTCAAAATATTGTGTATAAAAATACCCATAAAAAATTACTGTGATAAATATATTAAGTATCAATTTAGTATATTATGGTTTCTATCTATTTTAATTACCTTTGTTGTTATGTCTATGAATTACATGAAATTTACATTAAAAAGTAAATACTTGCCCTTTGGCATATTATTCTATTTCAGGAAAAAACTCTAGTATTTATTTATTTGGTTGAATAAAGATCCACACCCCAAGCACTGCCTAATATTTTCAGAGGTCATAAAAATAATAACATCAATGATAAACAAAAAAAAAGTGTTAGTGACTTTTACATAAGATTTAATTTCAACCCAAATACTTGCTCCTCTAATTCATCTTGTTGTCTCAGTTCTTTCATGCAAATAGTTTCCATTTGAGTCCCTACAGCAAAATCAGAATTTGAAAATAATCAGATAGAACAGTATGCAATTTAAGGTCCTGATGAAAAGTACAGAAATGTTGTTTTATGCTTGAGGGAATTGTGCATAGACCATCTGCTGCCTTGGTGATTCCCATGATGCCTGTCAAAGCATGCATGCATGCATGAAGAAGCAGAGAATAAAGCAGGAGATATTCTCACAGCGATTTGATCTGGAATCTAGGAAACCACAGCATCCACACTGGACATCATTCAAACTAATAATCAAGCCCATGTGGTGTATTTTAGATCCACCGACTGCATCCAGATTCTAAGAGAAGAATGCCCTTGAGAGTTTAAATAGTCTAAAGTCACTGTGCATTTCATGCAGCCTGAGTTAAGAGGAAAATTGAATAGACCCTCATGCTGTATTTGTACTGCATTGTAAGACACAATGGAAATAACATGGAAAAGACAACTTTTACTAAAAGAAAATGCTGTTTTACTAGGAGTCTTCAACATGATGGTCTCTGCTATCTTTGAATTTATGCCAAAAGCAGCACAAAATTTCTCCTTGCCTATTTATCAAATAGTAAAAGTACTTATGCCTAACAATACCTGCAAACATCCAGAGTTTGATATGTGAGTAAAAGGCAAAACAGGATATGTGACAGATTCATAGAATAGACATATAGAATTGGAAAATCCCTAATCACCTCCAACAAAATAATAGTAAAAGTTAGGAATTCCTGATTATATCTGTCCCCAAGGGTAGTTAGTAAGAGATTTTGGACTTGAACTTCCTATGCAGGCCTTATTGTAAGTTATTTCTGGAACTCGGTATAAAGGTAGGAAATAAAGTATTTACAAGTTTATCTACATGAGTTATCTGTCCCTAAAGAATGCCTTTTAAACGTGAGAGTAATACTTTTACTCCAGAGGGTAATCATTATATTTTTTAAACAAATTTCACATGTATTTCACATGTCCAGAAATTGTATTCTTGGAAGCTACTCGCTAGACCTTATAACTGAAAATGATTTCTATATGGAAAATGGAAGCATGACAGAAAGTGATGGGCTACTGTTAGAGTTAGTACAGCCATCATAAGAGCACACCATTCTTAGTAGTTGCACATTTGGTACATATACATTAATTTACCTTTAAATGATAACCTAGGGTATTGATTTTTATAGTATTCATCCTTGAATTTAGCTATGAATTGAATACAACTCAGTATTTTCAATGCATTATTGGAGAACCTGATATTTAAGGGAAAGAGTGTGATTTAATAAACACTTTGGTGGTCGTGCTGAAAAACCTCATACTTTATAAATAGATGGAATAGGCTGGGTGTGGTAGCTGATGCCTGTAATCCCAGCATGCTGGAAGGTCAAGGCAGGTGGATCACCTGAGGCCAAAGGTTCTAGATCAGCCTGGCCAACATGGTGAAATCCCATCTCAACTAAAAATACAAAAATTAGCTGGGTGTCATGGCACACAGCTGTAATCTCAGCTACTCTGGAAGCTGAGGCAGGAGAAACGCTTGAGCTCAGGAGGTAGAGTTTGCAGTGAGCTGAGATCACACCACTGCACTGTTCTGCAGCCTGGGAAACAGAGTGAGACTCCATCTCAATCAATCCATCAATCAGTAGAATACATTCAAATATTGTAACTACTGTAAATAATTATATTTCATGTCAAGGTACTGAACATCTTTACATAAATGCACTAAGTATTTAGTGAATACTGATTTTCTAACCCAATTCAGGAGATAAAATTTGGAAAGAATATGACTGGGAGATTATGGTAGATTTGATTATACGTTTGATCACATTGTTATCACTTGCTGGGCACATAGAAAGATTATATTTCCTATCTTCTTTTCCAGGGAGGTTGAGCCAGGGACTGAGTTCCAGCCATTGAGATTATGGGAGAAGTGAAGAGTGCCATTTCCAGACCTGGCAATTAAAAACATTCTCTGCAATCTTTTGACTTTCTTTTATTCTACTACAGTGACCTTGGAGTCCATGTGCTCCAGATGGCCTGGCTGCAAGATAGAGAATGGCTAGCAAAAGTTCATTTGATTTTACAGGAGTGAGGATAAAAAAATTTAGGGCTTGGTCTTCTTTTTCTTTCTGCAGCATAGGCAAGACTTTTCTGAATAATTCAAAGAACTTTTCAAAATGCCTTAGAATCTTTTTAATACTCTCTCAAGCTTCTACTGCAACAGTGATACTTTGGCTTCGATTATGAGTAATTCATGAATTTACAGGCTTTTTCGCATCTAATGGTTCTCCATTTATCCCTTTAGGAATAAGGTAGTTGTACAAAAAAGCTTTCTTTGTTTTTGCCTGTAGAGTCTACCTAATCCCTTTTAAAAAAATGGTCACATGATGAAAGAGTAATGCTTATTAGCTGTCAAAAAGTGCTGTAAGATGGGCTTTTGGAGAAAACTACCTAAGGAATTTTCCAGTTGTTCAAATTATTCCTCCATAAAAACACAATAGAATCACAGCTTAAGAATGGATTTGCACCACAATGCCTACCTCAATCATCTTCATTTATATTTGTAAATATTATTTGTTCATTTTTATCATGAGCTTAGTCCTGTTTATGGAATTATTTCAGGTTATTTTTTATTTCTACCACAATAGAGTCATAGATCCTTCATCCTATGGAATCTACACTACATATGGGCCAGCGCCATTGCCATGTAAATAAATTTCAAAGGCATTTCTAAAAGTATGACTATAAAACTATTTTAGAAATCTTTAAGAATTAATGTATACATATATAAAAAATGTAATGTATCTAATATGATATACAGGTATTAGATAATGCTTGAGAATCTGCTTTTAATACTGGTATAATTTTATCATCATACTTTGAAAATATAAATTAATTTTAACATATTAATATTACTTATATTAATTTTCAGCTAAAATAAAATTAGGAGTCACCTAATATTTAAATGCCTACTAAAGTAACCCAGGAACAACTTAACATAAGCTTCTCTGCTGATTAAGGGATTATGGTAGCTAAGAGAGCTGGTATGTTATGCACTCTGGTTAGTTTTGTTTCAAATAATAATGGATATTGTTTCTTTTAGTTCTTCTAGTTGACTCCCAGGAATACTTAAGCTAGGATACCATCAGAATTACTAGTCTTTGACCTTGCTTTTCATCTGCTTCATATTGTCTGACTGAACTCTGGGAAAGGCTCTTGGAGAGATTAAAAAAATTATGTTAGTGGACTAGTACACCTACATTCAACCATCTATCTCTCTTCACAATTTGCTGTGCAATCTTAGAAAAAAATCACCTATTCTACCCTTTCAGGTACCTTGGGGATAAAAAGATTTGTTTCAAATCTAAATTTTTCTAAGTATAGATTATTGGCTATTTTCAATGTATGTTAGGAGCATAAAGGAAAGGGTTTTAATTTCCAGCATGAGAAAATTAAATTACGGTTAAATTTATTGGGAACTAGTATATATGAATTGAGAAGTAAATTATAAAGGACATTTTGAAAATCCTGTCCTTGAATTATTTTTAAAAGAGGTTCCTGTTCAGATATTCTGTTTCTTTATTAGTCAGTCTTGGTAGGTATATGTGTCTAGAAATTTGGCCATTTATTCTACATTATCAAATATTTTGGCGTACTATTGTTCATAGGGTTTTCTTATCATCTTTTGTATTTCTGTGGTAACAGTTGTAATGTCTCTTGTTTCATTTCCAATGTTTTTTCAGTATGTTATTTTTTTTCCTTATTAGTCTAGCTAAGGGTTCATTAATTTTGTCAATATTTTCAATGATCTGACTCTTGGTTTTGTTGAGTTTTTTATTTTTTATTTAAATCACTGTATTGGGGTCTGTTTTATTCATATCTGTTCTGAACTTTGCTATTTTCTGCTAACTTTGGGCCTAGTTTGTTCTTCTTTTTCTTGTTCCTTAGAGGGTACCATTAAATTGCCTATTTGTATTCTAGCATCTTTTTTGGTTAGAGGCATTTGTCATTATAAATTTTCTTTTAGTGCTGCTTTTGCTACATCTCATAAGCTTTAGTATGTTGCATTTCCATTTTTGTTTGTCTCAAGGTATGTTGCATTTCCATTTTTGTTTGTCTCAAGGTATTTTTTCATTTTCTTTTTCATTAATTCTGTGACCCATTAGTTGTTGATGAGAATGTTAATTTCCATGTATTGGTTTATTTTTCTCAGTATCTCTTGGTAATGATTTCTAGGTTCATGATAAAACTATCTCAAAACTTGGTTCCATATTACTTTAGGCCTCTTAAATTTATTAAAATTTGTTTTTTGACCTAATATGACCCATCCTAGAGAATGATCTCTCTGTACTTAAAAAGAAAGTGTATTCTGCTGCTATTGAATGGAAGGATCTGTATATGTCTGTTAGGTCCATTTGGTTTAAACTGTAACTCAATTCCAGTGCTACCTTATTAATTTTCAGTCAAGGTGGTCTATCCATTGTTGACAGTGGTACAGTGAGTTTCCCCACTATTACAGTACTGCCTTGTATCTCTTTCTTGAGATTATTGAATAATTGTTTCATGTATTTAAGTGCTGTGTTAATGGGTGCATATATATTTACAATTATTTTGTTTTCTTGGAGAATTAATCCCTTTAATATTATGTAATGGCTTTTTTGGTCTCTATTTGGCTTAATGTCTATTTTGTCTGATATATATAGGTATATATATATTTGGCTTAATGTCTATTTTGGCACATATATATATATTTGGCTTAATGTCTCTATTTGGCTTAATGTCTATTTTGTCTGATATATATATATATATATATATATATATATATATATATATATATATCACTTCACCTGATCTTTTCAGGTTTTTATTTCACAGAATATCTTTTTCTGTCATTCAATCTATGTGTGTCCTTACCAGTAAAGTGAATCTCTTGTACACAGAACATGGTTAGATTTTGTGTATTTTTTATTCAGCTACTATACTTTTTTTTATTCTAGAATTTTACCATTTACCCCCAAAGTAATGTTTGATAAGTGAAAACTTGCTACTTCCCTTCTGTAACTTTTTTCTGATTATTTCATAGGTCCTTTGTTTCTTGCTGTCTTGCTATTTTCTTTTGTGGTTTGATGATTTTCTGTGGTGGTATGCTTTGAATCGTTTTTACATTTTGTACAACTACTATAAGCTTTTGCTTTGTGATTACAATGAGACTTACCTAAAATATCTTATCCTTATAACAGGATTCTTCAAGCTGATAAGAGCTTGCCTTTAATTGCATTACTTTACTTCCTAGCCTTTTGCTTTATGATTTTGATGTCAAAATTTACATTTGTTTTTATAATTTCTATTTCACAACAATTTATTGTAGCTACTTGTTTTTAATGCTTTTAAAAAATTCTCACAGTATGAATAAAATTGCTTTACACACCATCTTTACAGTACTAAAAATCTTTGAGTATGACTATATGTTACTTATGATATGTATAGCTTGTTTATATTTTTACTTTCGTATGTGTTTTGTTGTTAATTAGCACCCTTTTTTCAGCTTAAATAACCTCTTTTAGCAATTCCTGTAAGACAGGCCTAGTGGTGATAAACTCCTTTAGCTTTCCTTTACCTGGGAAGGTTTTTATTCCCATTTCTAAAGAACAGCGTTGTTGGCTATAGTTAGTTGACAGTGGGATTTTTATATTTGTTTGTTTTGGGGTTTTTTGTTTGTTGTTTTTGTCCTTCAGCACTTTGAATACATCATCACACTGTCTTCTGTCCTGTAGGGTTTCCACTGAGAAAATCACTGAAAGCTATACTGGGGCCTTCTTGAATGTGATATTATTTCCTATCTCTTGTTTTACTTTCAGTATTTTTTATTTTTGATACTTTGATTGTAATGGTTCTTGTTGAACTGATAATTGGATTGAAATTGATGTGACTTTTGAGCTTCCTGTACTTGGCTATTGTCATTTTTTAAGACTTAGAAAACTTTAATTTTCAGCCATTAGTTTCTCAAGTATGTTTTCTAGGCCTTTTACTACTCTCTCTAATCCTTCAGAATACTTCTTTTGCAAAGAAAGATTAGTTTGCTTGATGGTGTCTGATAATTCTCATAGGCCTTTTAAATTCTTTTTATTTCTTTTTTTTCCCCTCTTCTGAGTGAGTAATTTTAAATGTCCTATCTCTAACCTCCCTAAGTCTGCCTTCTGCTTGATCAAGTATGCAGTTAAAGCTTTCTATTGAAATTTTGAGTTCAGGTATTGTATTCTTTAACTATACAATTTTTATTTTTATTATTATTGTTTCTATTTATTTATTTAACAAAACTTCTTTTGTTTATAAAATGTTCTCCAAATTTTATTTATTTTTTAATCTGGTTCTCTTGGAGTTACCTGAACTTCGTTAAGAAGGCTATTTCGAGTTCTTTATCAGTCATGCCATAGATCTGCATTTTCTCTGGGTCCATTTTTGGAGCTTTATTAGTTTCTTTTGGTGGTATCACATTTCTTGATTCTACATAATATTTCTGTTCTTCCACTGCTGGCTTTAAATTTGAAACAAACACCTTTGTAGGCTTTCTGTGGTAGTAATAGATCTTTATTATTTAATCTAGCCTGGGGTTTTGGATGAACTTTCTGGTAACAACACCAGACAGGCAGACCTTGGTATTAGGTTCTCCAGGTGGGCTTTGTTACTTCCCATGCTCTGAGATGGAATGGTACCACTTGCCGTGCTTTACGGTAGAGTGAGACCACCAGATAGAGTAGGTTGTCAGGTGGTGCTACTACTGAATGGGCTCTACAATTATTCTCTAATTAGGCAAGGTTGCAGGTTGTTTTTCCTGGCTGAGTGCTACTGTTGTTTAGTGTTTAGTTAGGCAGGGCCGCGTGCTGGGCTCTGAGGCTGAGGGAGTTCTCTAGGGTTGTTGTTCAGCCATAATAGTAAGCTGAGCAAGAGGCTATGTTCCAGGGGACATGCCTGGAGTTAAGCTTGTCACCCCATCCCTTGGGTAGGCTTAAGTAGAGCACCAAGGTTTGTTGGAGTCATCACTCACCAGCAGAGATTGATTTACCCTAGATGCTTTCTCTATGGGAATTGACCTGCAGTTGCCTCTTTGTGTCTGGAAGACTTAATGCAAAGACTGTAACTTAGTTGGATTACCTCTTTGCCACTAGGGGTGGAGAGGTCAGATGCTCCCTCTGCAGTTAATCACCCACCTGCCACTGACTGTTGGTAAGGAGACAATTTAAGGAGAGCACCCAGCCCATGTGAGAATGCTGGCTAGAGATTCAGGTCTGGAAGTGGCACGATCCATGTTTTCTACAGTGTGATACTGTTGGCTACCCGCTTTGGAGTGTCACCTCCATTGTTCAGAAGGCAAAGCAACCACCAATATCTGCTTATTCAGTGCTCTGAGTCCCACCCTGTTCTTTCCTTCTAACTGGCCCCAGATCATCCAGCCTTGCTGGCATTTCCAGTGTTTTCTATGGGATAAAATAGGAGCAAACCTCTTGCAAAGTGTTCCAGAATGGTGGGAAAGCTGAATATTTGCCTCCAACTCACTTTTCCCTCTGTAGAAACTGAGTCCAGGGGAATTTTGTGTATGTGGCATTCGTCTTATAATTGCACTGCAGCTTTTGTCAGTTCTACTGTACAGTAAAAGAGTCCCAGATTCACTCCCAAGTTCTGGAATATTTAGGATGTTATTTTTGCCTATGGATAGTGGCTAGTTGGATTTCAGTGAAGGGAAGTGAAATTGGAGAGTTCCTATTCTGCCAGCTTGCTGACAGCACTCTGAAAATTATTTTTAAAAGAAATATTTAATTTGTATCTAATTAATATAAATATAAATGGGAGAATTCTTGGCAAAGAAAATAAACTCTTTTGGAATAAAAACAATAGCACAGTAAGCAAACAATGATTAAATAATATTTTTCAGTCTCGTGTATTCAGAGAAATATTTTATAAGAATTGTGCTATAGACAAGAACAGGTGGTAATAATTAGATTTTCCATCTGCAGATTGTAAAGTCATCTACAGGTTGGCTTTCACAAATATTAAAGCCAATATGTGGAAACCTACCAATTTTCAAATTATGCCAAATGGACCTTGACCAAATTCAAAGAGCCATGTAGGACCAATGTTCTTTTTGATGTTTTTTAAAGCTTAAAGCAGATAACTGTACAATTTGCACAGCAAAATAGGACCTAGGAACAGCATGTGAGCAGAATTTATTTAGTGAGTGGAAGACGGGATCAGTTAATGACATCAGAGCACCTTTAAATCCCAGATTCTAATTATCTAATTCATCCACAGATGTGGCCCATTCAGTAATTATCTGTTTTTAAGCCTAGTTTTTCAACTTTCTCAGATAACCATAGTTAAGTATTATTGTTCTCACATTGTAACTTGGATTCCAGTATTCTCACTCACCATTTAGAACTGTGCTATATACTAGTCTGATAATTTGCATTTTGTTTGGAAGTATTTATACCTTAGGGATGCTTTGGCATAAAAGGGCCTCTATGCTCATCAAAAGAAGCAAGTCAATGAAACCATCCCCAATGAAATTTTGTAAAATTGATTAAGAAAATAAGATAAAATTTAACTGGGCCTGCAGCAGCAATCATTAAGCCAGCTTGCCCTGTGGCTCACTTCCTTGGAGTTGGTTGCTACTTACTACCCCATGATAGCATAGCCCTTTTCACAAGATCCTTTGTTCTTTTTCTGTTTTATAGACAAAATCTAAGACATCGCAAGACAGTAAGCTTTCTGTTTCAGCTTCTTATTAAAGTTCTGCATACTAACAGAACTACAGATAGATGACAGCTTGTCTGGAGGGCCCCGTAAGAAACTGACTCATGGAGACATGCTGGCCAATTGACAACCTCAAATTTTCTAGCCCCTTACCCTCTACAAATCTCCGTTAAAATCCTTACTCAGAGCCCTTCAGGGAAACAGATCTGAAGCTTGAGAACTCCTCCCCTTTCTTCAATCAGCATTTTGTTTATGATAAACTCTTTCTCTGCTGCAACCCCGTGTCAGTGTAGTGGTCTGTTGCTCTACAGCAGGCATAGAGAACGGGCAGTTCTGTAACACCAGAGTCCCCCAGTGCTGTGGGAGGTAACTTTTCCACAGACTGGAACAGCAGAGTGAGGATGGTTTCAGGATGCAACTGTTCCACTTCAGATCATCCAGCATTAGTTAGATTCTCATAAGGAGTGTGCAACCTACATCCTCACATGTGCAGTTCATAATAGAGTTTGTGTTCCTATAAGAATCTAAGGTTACTGTTGATCTGACAGGAGGGAGAGCTCAGGTAGTTATGCTTGTTTGCCTACCACTCACTCACCTCCTGCTGTGTGGCCCAGTTCCTATTAGGCCATAGACTGGTGCCTGTGGTACTCACCCTAATGTCCTCATTTTTAACACAGTTACCTCTTTTAAAAACCTATCCCCAAATATAGTCATATTCTGAAGTGCTGGATGTTAGAAATTCAATTTCTGAACTTCAGTGGGACTAAATTCAGCTCTTCTAATATCCCTTTTAATGATCTGCTTACGTCTGTTCCCCTCCTTACGTCCCTTCCTCCCTTGCTTCTCACACTGCCTTCCTCTCTCCCTCCTTCCTTCTTCCCTCCCTTCCTTTCATTTTTCCTTTACTTCCTTCTCACCCTCCCTTCCTTTCTTTTTTTCCTTTATTTGAATAGAAGACCACAAAATATTTCTATCCCAAATACTTCCTCTAGGTGGTGGGGGACAGCTGCTGTAATATCAACATCATGTGGCTGGAGCATTCATTAATGTTGCCTGCTAACTTTAATATAGTGATGCTAACTGTTTCACTTTTATAATCATGAACTATGCAATATGGTAGGCTTTGTCTCCCTTCCCCTTTCTCATGTATTTGGGATAGAAATATTTTCTGGTCTTATACTCAAAGAAAGGAAAGGAAAAAAGGAAGGAAGGAAAAGAAGGAAGGAAGAGAAAAATGAAAGAAAGAGGGAAGGGAGGGAAGAAGGAGGGGGAGAGGAAGGCAGGGGTAGAGGCAGAGAGGAAGGGAAGTAAGGAGAGAAACAGACATAGACAGATCATTAAAAGAAATATTAGAAGAGCTGAATTTAGTCCCACCAAAATTCAGAAATTGAATTTCTAACACCCAGCACTTCAGAATATGACTGTATTTGGGGATAGGATTTGAAAAGAAGTAACTATGTTAAAAATGAGGGTGGGTCCTAATCCAATCTGAGCAATCTTAATTTTCACCCTACCCTGCTGAGTTCTTCTCTCTGGGACAGACCCCTGTAACAGAAGGCAGACTACCAAGAGAACAGCCAACAGAAGTTTATTGATGCATATACTTCATGGACACATGGTAAATGTCCATAGAAATACATAAATCTCAAAGAGATGGCTTAGAGTTCAGGCTTACATACCAACTTCTGCTGAAGCAAGTAAAGATGATGTTGAGAGCCAAGTAACGGGAAAGTGATTAGGAAAGGCACGGTAAACAGAGTAAGGTTTTCTATGCAGATTTAAATTGGAGCTTTCTCCATTTATAAGAGTCTCTAGAGATTAGAGTCTTTCTTCTCTTCTTGGTATAGAAGAGAGAGACACTTTTACAAATGGAGATTTCCTTACAAAAGGGTAACTTCCACTGCTTTCAGAGCTTCTCCTGTGTCTGCAGTTTCTCAAAGTAATCATCTGAAAATAATCTTTATACCAGAGGCAAGACTTAGGATATCATATTCTCATCTAAAATATACAGAAAGACACCAAGGGCACATGTGCTTGGAGGGATAACCTTTTGTGAAGATGCCGCATGTATGCAGCCCTCTGTAAGCCATGGAGAAAGACGTCACAGTAGACCAGTTCTGCCAGAACTAGATCTTGAATTCCCAGCCTGCAGAACTGAAAGAAATACATTTCTAATGCTATTTTGTTGTAGCAGCCCTAGCAAACTCATATAGTTTTATAAATGTAATTTGCTCCAAATCCCCTTAAAAGAGAGGAAAAAAAAATTTGTAGTTCAAGAGGAAAAATGTGTTAACACCAAAGAAGAAAAATTTATCTAGAAAATATTTATGTATGGTAGAATAAAAATAAAATGACCTCAAATATCATAGTTTTCTTTTGAAAATTCTTCTTTCAGTGCCCAGAGCTTTGAAATTACCTAATCATGAGGAATCTTTGATGAATTACAGACTAGATGCTATCTCTATGGAAAAACCAATAGTTACGGGAGTCCTTCTAAATTTCCATTTTGGAAAGCAATAACCTCGTTGGTTACTTAAGGAAATATTTCTTGAAAACTGAAAATATGTATTCTTAAAACAATTTGATCTAGAATTATCAAAATTATTCTAATACCTGTGTCATATAATTGGATGAAAGTTAATAAATATTTATATCATTTATGAATACATAAAATGAGTTAAAACTAAATCAATATAAAGCAAATTTATTGACTTTTTCATGTCTTTTATTTGATTAGAATAAAAAAATTGTTTACCTTAAAAATTATCCAACAATCTAATGTAAAAATAAATAAATAAATAATGAACTAAACTTGTAATAAATCCATGGCTGGGCATGGTGGCTCATGCCTGTAATCCCAACACTCTGGGAGGCCAAGGCAGATCAGTTGAAGTCAGGAGTTCAAGATCAACCTGAGCAACATGGTGAAACCCATCTCTACAAAAATACAAAACTTAGCTGTGCATGGTGTCATGTCCCTATAGTCCCAGCTACTAAGGAGGCTTAAACAGGAGAATCACTTGAACCTGTGGTGGGGAGGAGGGGGTGGTTTGCAGTGAGCTGAAAAGACACTACTGTACTCCAGCCTGGGTGACAGAGCAAGACTCTGTCTCAAAAAAAAAAAAAAAGAAAGAAAGAAAAAGAAAAAGAAAAAGAAAAAGAAAGAAAGAAAGAAAAGAAAAAAGAAAAGAAAAAGGAAAAGAAATTCACATGAGAAATCTTATATATCTTGTAGATGTGCTAAATTATAAGGGAAATTTAATAAGCTACATATATAAAGTTTTGACATATCAATATATTTATGAAACTACAAACTATCACCACAAATCAAGACAATGAAAAAACTGAAACATTTCATTTCTCTCCATTTTCTTCTCCAGGCAAACACTCATCCACTCATCTGCTTTATGTCACTATAAATTAGTTTGCATTTTCTAGAATTTTATGTAAATGAAAATACACATTAAGTATTCTTTTTTTCTTGCTTGTTTGAATCTGAATAATTATTTTGAGAGTCATTCTTGTTGTTGTATAAATTAGTAGCTCCTTTTGCTGTTGTTGACTAGTATGTCACCATAGAAACATACTACATTTTCTTTATTTAGTAGACATTTGAGCTGCTTCCACATTGGGGCTATTAAAAATAAAGCATCCATGAATAATTGTATACCATATGTTTACAATTCTCTTTGATAAACAACCAAAAGAAAAATGCCTGGGTCATCTATAAAGTATGTGTTTAAATATTTTTTTTAATGTAAACTGTTCTCTGAAGCAATTGTAACATTTTATATTTCTTCCTGCCTGGGATTTGCCTTTGCATTAACATTTGACATAGTCCAAACTTTTAATTTTGGTGATTCTCTTAGGATATGTAGGGATATAGAATTATGGTTTTAACTCTAATTACTATTAATAGTCTTTTATATTCTTATTTTCCACCCATACATCTTTGTTAAAGTGTTTGTATTTCTATCTAACTATATTTTTGTACCCATTAGCCATCCCCTTTTTTTCCCTATAATTCTATTCTTATAAATAAACAGGCATCCAAATCAGATAGATTGAAATAACATAATACATAGAAACATGATCATATACATAGAACACTCTAAATATTTGAAAAAAAACTGGTAGAATAAAGGTTTTCAATAAAGTTGTAGGATTCAAAAACATTATTACAAAATTAGTCTTGTCACAAACAAACTATCTGAAGAAAATTAAGAAAACAACAACATTCATAATAGCAACACAAAATAGTATTTAGGAATACACTTAATGAAAGAGATGAAAGACTTGTACACTGAAAATTACATAACATTGGTGAAAGAAGTTAGAGTAGACACAGATAATTGGAAAACTTCCCAAGTTCACAGATTGAAACAGCTAATATTGCTAAAATGATCATCCTACTGAAAATGATCTACAGATTTAATATAATCACTGTGTCCTATGTTTTTACCAGAACTTTTATGGTTTTAGGTCTTACATTTAAGTATTAAATTTATTTTGAGTTATTTTATGTATGGCATGAGAATCAAATTGTATTCTTTTGTATGTGAGTCCAGTTTCTCATACTAATTATTGAAGAAACTATACATTCCCTATTGTGCACTCTTGGCACCCTTGTTAAAGATTCATTGATGATATATGAATAGGTTTAGTTCAGAACTATCTATTCTGTTTCCATTGATCTACATATCTGCTTTTATACCAGTACAATCCTGCTTTGATTATTGTATCTATGTACTACATTTTGAAATCAGGAAGTGTGACACTTAACACTTTGCTTTTTTATTCAAAATTGCCTTGGCTATTTTAAGGGTCTTGTGACTCCTTATGAATTTTATTTATTTATTTATTTTGCCTATTTCTGTAAAAAAAATAGCATTCAGATTTTGATAGGTATTGCATTGAGTATGTAATCACGTAGGGTATTATGGACATTTTAAAAATGTTTATTCTTCTAATCCATAAGCAAGGAATATCTTTCCACTTATTTGTGTTTGCTTTAATTTCTTTCATCAGTGTTTAATAGTCCACTGTATACTCTTTTTTTTTTTTTTTTTTTTTTTTTGAGACAGAGTTTTATTCTTGTTGCCTAGACTGGAGTGCAATGGTGCAATCTCAGCTCACTGCAACCTCCACCTCCCTTTTTACTTGGTTTATTTGTGTACTTTTTATGCTACTGTTATAATTTCAGGTATATGTAGACAATAGTGCTATATCCATATTTGTTTGGTGAAAATAAGTGAGGAAATCTCTGCTGTCTATTTATATGATGGGAATAAGTGAGGCAACCTCTGCTCTCTGTTCTTTAATTTGGCATCATCATTTTCACTGGTGATAGTTACTTGAATTGCTCAGAACATAATCAAATATAAATTAATCAGCCTCTTAAAGTATATGTCTAACCAATGAGACTACCTTGCCCGTATTAGAGCCATAAAAAATCTCTAGTTCACCTTTCCTCCCATTGCTTTGGGTTCACAGATTAAGGAGATGTTAGAATATTCCCTTGCAGACTTCCACCATAGCCTTCTCCAATCAGTGTATAATTGGCCAGTTTTCTAGGAGCGATAGTAAAAGTGAACAACTAGTTCATAAACATTTAGACTTTTTCATGATCAAAAATTACCTTTTGTAACTGTTAAATTTTGCTGATCAATATATAAAGGAACTTGAGATATGCTATGGCTCCAACTTTCTTCAACTAAGGCCTCAAATGCAAACATCTACAGGAAGTAACTTAAGTATGCAGTCCAGGTCCTTCAGGTTTCTATCTTTGCTGTGATTTTAGATGGACTACTATATGCTTTCATATTGATATTTCAAATTTCCTATGATGGCTTCTCTGTAGGATAACATAGGAAAAGTAGGTATGCCATCATGAAGAAAAAAACTGGTGCTGTTGAATACAATTGTGCTGAACATAGCATATTCCTTGCCATCATCAGGGAATAACAGATTTCATAGCTAGAAAGAAAAAATAACCTTTAATATTAGGAGTGTAGAAAGAAACTGAAAGTAAAGTAGATTGGCTTTAAAACATTCTGGTTCAGCAGGTAAAGCACTCACTTAATTTAGGAATCACATTTTATGACCCATAAGGATCTTTAGGTCTATATTCTATTTAGTACATGGAGTATTTCTTTTAAATGCTTCTTTACTACAATGATGAAAAATTTAGACTTCTATTTGTCTTTTTATTAGAAATAGCTAGACCTTAGTTAGCTGATTGCAAAACCACTATTAATGGCAAAGATAAATTTAGATACTTTTTATTTCAATAAATAAAGCAGAAAAATAATTTTACCTAAATAAGGCTATATTATAATTCTCAATCTCTCAATTATATAAACTGTCTTTTGTAACAGAAAAATGTAGAGGTTAACAACTAATACCCTTTATGAGATGTGGCTTTTGTTCAAATAATATTTATGTGTTTTGTTCTGCTTTGTTTAAAAAAGCACACACACCACAAAATAAATCAAGGCACAGAAACAAACCCACAAAAGAGAGAAAAAACACAAAGAAGATTTTACTTTATCTCTTGAATTCTAGATAAGTCTCAGGAATTCAAGCATAAGGACATGGATGGATTACAGTGAAACAGAATCCCCATCACAATAGCGCTCAGGGAATTGAGAGCAGAAGTTGTTCTTTGCAGGCACTTTGCAATTTGTTAGTTCTTTTTAGATGTATAGGCTTTCTATCAGGCTTTTATGAGCTCTTCCTTATGCATAAAAATTCAGCAAACACTTTCTGTGTGTGTGTGTGTGTGTGTGTGTGTGTGTGTGTGTACATTTCAAGAAGTTTCAAAAGCAAATATATATATATATATATATATATATATATATATATTCTACCAATAATAAAATAACAAACTTCAATATGAATCAACATCATGAAAAAGTACCAACTCACTTATTGGGTCTGTTAACTTCAATTATTTATAATAGAATCATGACTCAAATGATGACAAAATCAGCATCCACATTCAGAGTGAGAAAGACTACTGAACAAACAGCTACTCTGTAGCTAATAAAAGGGATGATGAAAGACACATAGACTATATATTCACTGCTTGATATGAGAACAAGACAACTACGTGTAAACCATTCAATGACTACAAGCATGTCCTCTTAGCCATGAGTAGAACTGGTCTGCCAGCTGTAAACAAAGGCAGAGTCTATATGGGGATTAGATGTGAAGGGGGAAAGAGCCAAATTGTCCTTGATGTCTGTTAACACAAAACTATCTTGATTTTTTTTTACCTAAAATATATAAAAATCTCTTATGATTAGCAGAATAATATGTTTATACAATAAGAAGTAAAGAAGTCTAAGCTCATTATACTATAGCACAATAGGAATTATAATCTAGAGACTATCAGTGTCACCTGTGGTATTATCCAGAAGCAGGGGCTGAAATGGAGTTTGGAATAAATTACGAGTTTAGAGATTAACATCTATGAAAAAAAAAAGAAAGTCGCATTTGGCACAGGAAAAATCTGAAATAAAATTTATGTGTCACAAAGCTTTGGCCAACTCAGCTCCAGTACTAGAGCAAGTATGGCTATCGAAGCATCACATGACAGGCTGAAATGGCTGGGCCTTACACTCTGCCTTACTCAGTAAAGGGATGTAGGCTGTCCAGAAAGTGTGTAGTGATAGCCATAGGCTGCCTCTTGAGTGCACTGCCTACATCAAAGCAGGAGGTTTTATTTACTTTAGTTCTGTGTTTGCCATATCAAGACTAAAAATTCCCCAAAGGAATCCTGTACTCTTACATCTAGGTCTTAATATTATAAAAATAATTTATACGTTTTTCCTTCTTAATAAAAAATGAGAAAACTACATTTAATATTATTTTCCCACCCAAAGAAAATCAAAATGAAATGTACCAAATGAGCCATAAAAATTGAACTCATGTATTAAAAAATCTATAAATTCTAAATAATACTTAAGATGTTGAACTCTTAAGTATAGAAATATACTTAATATAGTATATTAAGAAAATATAGTACAAGGGAAATCATTAAAGGAACAAAATATAATTTGGATGTCTTACTAAATATTAATTGGCATGGTAAAATATCTATACAGGTAACAGTGAAAAGTGCCTTTAATGTCACAGAATTTCTGTTTCTAACTCTACAGCTATAAAAACATAGATGATAGAGTGATTACTAATACATGGCCCTTGCCATGATCAACAGTTGATAGGCTAATGCAGGAAAGAGACACATTAGCAAATACTGGCAATAATATGCAATAAATGCATCTGGAAACACAGGTGCTAAGGAATCACATAGTCAAGGTCTGGGTTAGGGCACTGTGCAGACATCAGGAAAGACCTAAAAAAAGGCTCTCCCAGCTCTCAGAATTTCCACTAAGAGTCATCTAGATACCACCAGGCAAAGAGCACAGGGTTTACCTTAAAGAAATACAGAAAACTGGTCAACCTCAGTGGCTCACGCCTATAATCCCAGCATTTTGGGAGGCCAAGGCAGGAGGATGACTTGAGGTCAGGAGTTTGAGACCAGCCCTGGCCAGCATGTTGAAACCCCGTCTCTACTGAAAATATAAAATTAGCAGGGCATGGTGGCATGCGCCTATAGTCACAGATACTCAGGAGGCTGAGGCAGTTGAATTGCTTGAACCCGGCAGGTTCAAGGTTGCAGCGAGCTGTGATCATGCTACTGCACTCCAGCCTGGTGACAGAGTGAGATTCTGTCTCCAAAAAAAAAAAAAAAAAGAAAGAAAGAAAGAAAGAAAAGAAAGAAAGAAAATCCTCTAAATAACTCTAAGGCTTCCAGTGTAAACACTGGCATCCCAAAATCAAGCTCTACTGATTCGGGCATTTAGGAACCCATATTTAGTCAACCTGAAAGCAATGTTTGATTGTTCTCATGCCCCACTTAAGCCACATACAGAGTTAACAGTCAAAATTCCACCTCAGGGAAAAAAAATATGAATCTTATATACAGTTTGTATGTACATTTGTGAGTGTAGATGTGTATACTCAATTTCTCTCTCATGCACACACACACACACACACACATATATACATATACACATACCTATATATACACACACACACACCCCACACACACACACATATATATATAGAAAGAGAGAGAGATCCCTACCCACCTAAACTTCTTTTTTTAAAAAATATAAATGAACAAGGAAGAGTCATTAATGGATGAGGAGAACCGAAAGCATTCAATACAGTGATAAACAAAGATAAACAAATGAAAACTCATCACAAGGCAAACAGAGAAAGAGAAAAAGAGATAAATAATATAATTAATATTCTTAGAGAAGTTTGAGAAAATATTACTTCCATAAATCAACAGTAGGATGCTAGGAAGAGGGAATAATCATATAATAGGAAAGAATTCCAAGACAGTAAAAATATAATACCTAAAATTTAAAATGTCAGGAGGTGCTAGGAAAAAAAAAAGGAAATGTCCCAGAGCATACATGAAAAAGACAAAGAAAATATGAGAAAATACATAAAGGATTAATCCAAAAAGTTCAACACTTTATCTTACAGAAGTTCCAGAAAGAGAAAAACTGACAGAAGAAAATAAAGGAATAATAAAGGATTATTTCCCAGCACTAAAGAAAGACAAGCCTTTAAACTGAAATGGACCATTAAAAAAGAACAAACCTTCATACGAGCTCATAAAATTTCAAATAACACTAAGAACAAAGAATAAAGAAAATATGTTAATAACTTCTACAAAAGACTGAGAATAAGACTGGCATCCACTATCTCATCAAAAATACCATATCAAAAAACTGGAGAAATTAGTTTTACAATACCGAGGAAATTTAAAATTCATTATTTAGAAATGATATCAATCAACTGTTAAAGCATTTTTAGATGTGCAAAGCCTCAAAAAGTTAATTTTTCATACGCCTTCTCTTAGAAGTTCCTTATGAAGTATAGGCATTACAGCTGCAATTGAAGTATGGGTTAAGGATCAACAGAAATAAACCACAAACATAGGCCGGCTGTAAATTTCTCATTTCTGTGGCAAACAATTTAACAAAAGTGTCCACACAGAGCAGGTGGAGCACGTTTCTTTGTGCAGCTTCTGAACCTTTATCCCTATGGGGCACAGGGCTGCGGGTGAAACACAGAATTCCTGCTAAACTACTGTTCTTTTATATTATGATTTCATTTTCAACCCAGAACTTAACCTCACCATTTATGCTCTTCTACTCAAAGAGGTCTTTAGAAAAATGATGCTTCTTGGATTTTGAACCAAACTTAGTATAAGAATTTTTTTTTTTTTCCTCAGAGACAAGCAGAGTAAGCTCCCAGGTATATCTGAAAAATATTACTGTTCAACTTTCCAGACTCTCAGGAAACCTGTCTTCTCATCATGTCACAGCCAAACAAAACAAAAGTAGTCAAAGACCACAGACATAAAATAGGAGAAGCATTGAATCTAATCAAGGAAAGCAGTGAAGGTAAAGTTCACAAGGGCACCAGGTCCAGTTCTGAACAGAAAAATGCAGAGCTCTGGAGAGTCCCAAGAGAAAGAAAATGCTATACATGTTTACAGCTTGAGTTTTTTGCTTTTTTTTTTTCCCTTTCTTGTTTTTAATTTTCACTTTTATTAGTTGTCTGTTGAAAGTAGATCTAGGTGAAATTGGAGATAATTTTTTGAATTTCTTATTTAGAAACAAGAGTTTGGACTTTGGACTGTTCTTAACTATTTCTTCTATTTTGTTCTTTAGAATTAAGCGTTATTGCTATTTTTTGGTGTTTCTCAACAGTAAAAAGATTGCATGCTCAAAATGAGATAACTCAAGAAGTCTTTACTAAAAAGGTACAAATTATAAAATTGTGATAGGGTAATAAAAAAAAATCCACAAGGGACAATAGAGACCTGGAGCTAGCAGTAGCAGGGCTTGGCCCAGGAGATGAAGGTGATAGAGGTTATCAAACTCAGAAAGAGGAGAAATGTGTGCAGAACAGGCCACTGGGAAAGAAACAGTAATCTTTCGTTAAGGGATATGACCAACCTAAGAGAAAGTCAGGAGAATAAATGCTGAACTCAAGATTACCCTTCTCTATTTCCTGCTGAAACTCACTACAGCCAAACCCAAGTGAAAGCCAGTAGCCAGAGAAGAACAAGTGACAGAGTCAGTCTCCCCCAGAAAGAGCAGGGTGGGCGGTTGTCTAGAAGGGAAATATTTGGCCCAAATGTCATCCTACATTTCTTATATTTTCAACAGGTGCTATGTCCTGTGTTCCTCTTATCTGAAAATGTTTCGGTTTGTAATTGATATGTAGAATTTTAGTAATTAGATCCATCAATTCTAGACATGAGGAAAGGCTAAAGAAGCATCTTTCATGCCAAGGTAAACAGTTGAAGCTCAAATCTTTCCCTGGCCACGGCTAGTAGTTTCAAGTGACAAGAAACCAAAAGCTCTGAACTGTATACAAAGAGATGTCTTTGAGTGCAAACATTTCTGAATTCAAAGTATACCACTTAAGAGGTAGCCGACTTTACGTTGGGAACACCTGTAGTTGTCTTGGTAATGGAAGGCTGATGCAGCTGGGAGAGGATTATGAAACGTTGCAATTAGTTATGAGGGAGTCTGGAGTTCAAGGATCTCTGGTTATTATTTCTCTCCTTTTGTTTGTATGTCTTGGTTAAAATGAGCTATGTGTGAGACATCTGTAACTAAGCCCCTTCGATTTTTTGGAAACATAAGTGAACTGGCTTCAAAGCATATAAAAACAATACCAGGGTTTATGTTGTATATGTTGCCACAGGAGCATAGGACTCACTGGAAAGGAATCTGGGTGCTAGTTAGCTCATTCCAAAATTGCTCTGAAAACACTGATAGTGTATATAGTACTGTTTTTCTTAGTTGCTTTAAACATATGATTACCCTTAACCGCTAGGTTATGTAAAGTGGGTACAAAGTGGATCATTTCTGACTTTCAAAGACTGAAAAATTAAGCAAGATAATTATAAATGACCTGACAACCTCATATTACACATAGCAACCTGAACTTCATTAAGTAGACATGGCCTTATGCCCAGGGATTCTTGTTGCTTTTGTTCTGCTTGACAGTTTACTACCTACTCTTTGTAATGGTGTAAACTACTCATTAATTTTGTATATTTGGTTAGTGACAGTTTCCATTCTCAAAATCCTTGTGATGAATTACACGACACAGTGGAAACAACTATAGAACAAAACAAAAACACATGTGGTCTGCTAACCAGTCTCCTGTCAAATAAAATTGGATGCTGTGTTCCCATGGTTTCCTTTGAGTAGTAAAAGAGAAAATGAATGCTCAAAAGCACCATTTCTGTAAATTGCTGAAAAAATCTTCATATTAGTGTAGCCTAGAAAATATTTCAGTAGCAGAAAAAGCTGCAAGGAAACCAAGTTATACTTTTTTTTTTTTTTTTTTTTTTTTTTTTTTTGCTAACACAAAGAAATACATTCTTTATAAGACAATGGAGCAGAAATAACAACAATAGGTCCATCTTTCTCATTCAGTAATAAATCCATTTAGGGAGAAGGAATTTTAATGAGCAAATGCTTTATTCTACCTTATTATTAAATGAGAATTTTTAAATATCACTTTTTGAAAAAAATTCATTTTGCATACCAAACAAAATGAACAGGACCTGGCCCTTTGAGACTTAACTTCCTGAAATCAGTGCATAATGGATGAAATTGATCATCTTCAGGAGCCTCCTAACAAGACGGGATGTTGCCTAGGACAAAGCAGGAAGACTAAACCCTACAAATCTAATCATGTCCATTAGAATTTGAAAGACAACTTTTATTTAATCAATGGGAAGAAGATACCTAAAAGAAAAAAAATAAAGGTCATTTGTGATTAGGTGAATTCTACATAAGACCTTATAAATGTGTGTTCAGAAAATAGGTATTTGGCAATGTTTATCCCAGATATTTTTTTACTTTTTTTTCTTTTTTCTTAAATTTATTTATTATACTTTAAGTTCTGGGGTACATGTGCAGATTGTGCAGGTTTGTTACACAGGTATACACGTGCCATGGTGGTGGTTTGCTGCATCCATTGCCCCATCATCTACATTAAGTATTTCTCCTAAGGCTATCCCTCCCCAATCCCCCCACCCACTTCTTCCTCTTTTTTTTTTTTTTACAGAATCTCTTTGTCACCTAGGCTGAGTACAGTGGTACAATCAGCTCACTGCAACCTCTGACTCCCAGCTTCAGGCGATTCTCCTACCTCAGCCTCCCAAGCATCTGGGACTACAGGTTCGCACCACCACACTGGCTAATTTTTACATTTTTAGTAGAAAGGAGGTTTGACCATGTTGGCCAGGCTGGTCTTGAACTCCTAACCTCAGGTGATCCCCCTGCCACGGCCTCCCAAAGTGCTGGGATTACAAGTGTGAGCCACTGCTTCCAGTCCTATCCCAGATTCTCTAAAGCAGTGACAATCTATATCTGGAAGGCTGAGAATCAAGTGACTGCTTAGAGAGGTCTTGATTACCCTGCTTTGCCACAGTCTACAGAATGCATTACAAAACTACTTTTGATTAAATTGAGCTGCCCATGTTCCCATAGGCAGGGAAGGAAACATTCTGACAGGTAGCAATATCCCAATTATAAAAGTAAACACATAATTTCAAGCTCCATGCCAGTTACTCATCAGTCCTCAACCAGTAAGTCAACTTTGGTAGCACTCACAAAGCTATTTTTCTAGGCACAAAAGCTGTTGACCACAGCTTGAACTACTGTTTCTTGAACTGGACACTGTGAGTGGCCAGCGTTCCATCTTCTCTGATGTTGCTGCATCAATTCCTTGTTAACATTACACCACATTTACCACACATTTTTAATTTATTTATTAAAAAGTCTCTTACTCTTTTTACTCTAACAATAATAAAACTTAATAGCAAAAAATATTGAAAAGCACAAAGAAAGTTTTTTAAATGATCTAATACCTCACTATCAACATTGTAGTGTTATTACATATAGTCTTTGTAAATTTTATTTCAGTTCTTGTATTTACATTGTGATATAAAATGTTCTTAAAGAAAAAAGTGCATAAAGCCTACCCCTTGAGGTCTACTACAAGATCTTGAACAACCAATTTCTTCTGCTATAGCTGTAACTCATAATCCAGATTTATCTACAACTTCAATAAATCCCTACCTGTCAAATTAGTGACCATTTTCCACCAAAGTTGGTATGGAAATTTTTGCCAAGTAAGTTGATGTGTAATAAATATTCACGTGGTTTTAAATTTCAATTTTATAATATTGAGGTTACATAACTATGTAGTTAGAGGGAGCCTAGGCCACGTAAAACTGTTCCTACTTCTAACATCAACGTAAGTCTGGGGGTTCCCCAAAACACCCTCAGGTTCGACAATTTTTTTTTTTTTTTTTTGAGATGGAGTTTCGCTTTTGTTACCCAGGCTGGAGTGCAACGGGGTGATCACCGCAACCTCCACCTCCTGGGTTCAAGAAATTCCCCTGCCTCAGCCTCTTTTTTTTTTTCTTTTTTGAGACATAGTTTCACTCTTGTTACCCAGGCTGGAGTGCTGGCGCGATCTCGGCCTCCTGGGTTCAGGCAATTCTCCTGCCACAACCTCCTGAGTAGCTGGGATTACAGGCACACGCCACCATGCCCAGCTAATGTTTTGTATTTTTAGTGGAGACGGGGTTTCGCCATGTTGACCAGGATGGTCTAGATCCCTTGACCTTGTGATCCACCCGCCTCGGCCTCCCAAAGTGCTGGGATTACAGGCTTGAGCCACCGCACCCGGCACCTCAGCCTCTTGAGTAGCTGGGACTACAGGCACCACCATGCCCAGCTAATTTTTGTATTTTTTTTTTTTTTTTTTTTTTTTAGTAGAGACGGGGTTTCACCATGTTGACGAGGATGGTCTCGATCTCTTGACCCCGTGATCCACCCGTCTCGGCCTCCCAAAGCGCTGGGATTATAGGAGTAAGCCACTGCACCCAGCCCCTCAACAATTCTTTAGAAGCACTTAGGGAACTCACTGAAAGCTGTTCTGCCAGTATGGCTTATTACAGAGGAAGGATACAGATTAAGATCATTGAAGGAAGGAAGCACCTACGACAGAAAATCCATGGAGAAAGTATCAAACACAGAGCTTCTGCTCTCCTCCCCTTATGGAGTCAAGACAGTGTTACTTTCCTGGCATAGAGATGTGACAATACACATGGAGTTTTGCTAACCAAGGAAGCTCACCTGAGCCTGGGTGTCCAGTGTATATAACGCAGCTCCATCATGCAGAAGTGGCGGACTTCTCTTTTCCAGCTTCTGCAAATTGAGCTTCATTATTCAAAGCCCTCACTCTAAGTTATATATTTACCATCAGGCTTGGCCTGGGATCCTCACCCTAAATTCTACTGTTTCTATTTGGTGTGGCCAGCTCTCACTGTAAATTACATTGTCAAACTATCCAGTGTGACACAAGGTCTCCAGCCAGAACTCCTCTTAGGTATGACATTTCAGGAGCTTAGAGATTACCTCCCAGAAGCTGAGGCCAAAGACCAGGCTTCATTTGAGGTAAAGTCAAATTCTTTACTACACCTCTGATCACTACCAAAGTTGAGTATCTTTTCATATATTTATTAAACATTTGATTTTCCTTTTCTGTGTAATATCAAGTCTTATACACATATTTTCAATTAGGTAAACTAAATCCTTATGACAATATTCCCTTTGTTATTTTCTGAAACTTTCATAGTTTTCCTTTTTACATTTAGGTTGTTAACACCCTTGCAATTGATTTTTTCTGTCTGATGTTAGCTATGGATCCAATTTCCCCCCACATAGATAACTCACTGTGGCAGAAACATATATTTAAAGTATCTATCTTCACTCATCTGTTACAGACAGATGTAGCTAGACAACCGTCTGATTATGAACATGCCTGTTTCCAGGATTTTTATTCTGTCCCATTGGTGTATTTGTCTACTCTTGTGCCAATATCATAGCATTTTGACTAAAACTCTAACTTTATAATGACTATTCATATATAGTAGGCAAAATTTACCACATTGTTTTCTAATTCAAGAATGTCTCTCTGTATTTGTATTTAAACTTTAGAATCAGCTTACCAACACCACTTCCCTTTCCCCCAACAACAACAACAACAAAAAATGAGACTTTTATTGGAACTTCTCTGAGACAAGTGAAGTAAAATGGTTCACTCTACAAGATAGTATTCTTCTATCCATGGATAACATTTCCACAGATCCATTTACAATATTATTTGCATTTTGGGTAGATAATTTATATTAGATTTTAAAAGTCTTCTGTTTCCTCCTTTTAGCCTCACGGATATTGTCATATTGATTTATAGATTTCATGTTTCTTTAGACTTATCCACATATTAACCATTTTATTTCGCTTTTCATTCTTCTGGAATTTCAGAATTCTGGAAGTTCAGAATTTCTCTCAAGTACCATTCGACTTCTGTCATATATATTTGCATATATATATGTATATATATTTTAGAATGTTGATTTGTGAATGTCTATTGGTAATGAACTCTGTGTTGGTATTTATGAAAAATGTATTTTGCCCTCATTCTGAAAAGATATTTTTTTCTTGGCATATAATTCTAGGTTGGAAAATATTTTCATTCAGCATATAAATGATTTTTAAAAGACATTTTGTTAAAAATTAAAAGCATAAAGTGGAAAAGACAGAATTTTAAAAATTACTTCAAATCAAACTGTCCTGAGATTATTATTGTTAATATTTTTGTATATATCTACCCAATCTTTTCAGGCATATACATGCAATTCATTTATAAAACATAGATCTTAGTGTTCAAAACTTGAATTTTTTTAACTTGACAACATATTGTTAAGTTAAACATTGTTATTATTCTTTGCATAAGGTAATTTTTAGTAGTTGGGTTTGGGCCAGGTGCAGGGACTCACACCTGTAATCCTAACACTTTTGGAGGCTAAAGCTGGCAGATCTCTTGAACTTAGGAATTTGAGACTAGCCTAGGCAACATGGTGAAACCCATCTCTACATAAAAATATAAAAATTATCTGGGCATGGTGGCATGCACCTGCAGTCCCAGCTACTTGGGGAGCTGAGGCAGGTGGATCACTTAAGCCCAGGAGGCTGAGGCTACAGTGAGCTCTGTTTACACCACTGTACTTCCAGCCTGGGTGACAAAGTGAAACACTGTCTCAAAAAATAAAAAAGAATCTAGGGTTTAAAGTCAGCCACCTAAGTCCAAATTCTATTTCAACTCCACACTAATTGTTTAACCTTGAGCACATTACTTAGCTGCTGTCTCTAAATTTCTTCCTGCCTAATCCAGCTGAGCCTTCTGTTGTCTAGTGCCACAACTCAATGCATATCATCCAGGCCAAGCTAAAATCACTTTCCCACATTATAAGACTGCTTCTGTTGGTGGGAGTGCAAATTAATGCAACCATTATGGAAGACAGTGTGGCAATTCCTCAAGGACCTAGAAATAGAAATCCCATTTGACCCAGCAATCCCATTACTGGATATATACCCAAAGAATTATAAATTTTTCTATTATAAAGACACATGCACATGTATGATCATTGTGGCACTGTTTACAATAGCAAAGACCTGGAACCAACCCAAATGTCCATCAACAATAGACTGGATAAAGAAAATGTGGCACATATACACCATGGAATACTATGCAGCCATAAAAAACAATGAGTTCGTATCTTTCATAGAGACATGGATGAATCTAAAAACCGTCATTCTTAGCAAACTGACACAAGAACAGAAAACCAAACATCACATGTTATCACTCACAGGCAGGTGTTGAACAATGAAAACATGTGGACACAGGGAGGGGAGCATCACATACTGTGGTCAGTTAGGGGGGCTGGGGGGGGACAGAGGGGGTTGGGAGGGTGGGGAGGGATAACGAGGGGAGAAATACCAGATATAGGTGATGGGGGGGATGAAGGCAGCAAACCACATTGCCATGTGTGTACCTATGCAACAATCCTGCATGATATGCACATGTACCCCAGAACCTAAAGTAAAATTTTAAAAAAAAAAAGACTGCTTCTTTTTCCCAATACAACTCACGCTAATATGACACAAATACTAAATCAACCTTAAAAACTGGCTTCAGTGAATTATTTTTTCCTTAACCACTTTAATTTGTGTTATCCTTTGGCTCAATGTTAAGCTCCTGTTCACATAAAATTATGAAAAATTTTATCATTGTAGTTATGAAAAAAATAAATCTTCCCTAAATTTAGAATTTGTTTTACTTAAAAAGGAGTACCTTTTCTAATTCTCACAAAGGTGCTATGTGGTATAGAGCAAGCCTTATGTGTATCAATCCCTTGAAGTTCTTATTATAGTTATAAATTTATATTTGTGTAACTTCTCCTTAATGCATACCTTCCCCACCAGACTGTGATCTCTAAGAAATCAGGGACCTTTGCTCACTTGAATGTATCATCCTACCAACAGCTGTTATATAGATGCATGCCTGGTGAGTGGTAGGAGTTAAATAAAAAATATTTGCTGACCTCCTAAATTAATAATGAAATTAGACATTCAAATCACATAAGTAACTACATCCATTCTAAATCTATGCTCACCAAGCAGCATGCTAAAAGGTTAATTTCACCTCTTAAGGCACTGCATGACAATGTATCTAATCTCACTGATAGTTGAATTTCGATTGTTAATATTTCAAGTACAACTCTGGCTGCTTTTGAAAACATCTGTAACGTGAAGATTTTTAACATGATTCATCATATGTGAGTTTCCAATTATTTGACACTAATACAGGATTGTAAGTCTACAAGGTTGACACCAGAGACTTGAGACTATGGCAAATTGAGCACATAATGCCAATCTTATGAAACTTATCCAAGGCCACCCAGCTGGCCTTCTCCATTCATCCTCTTCATTGGTGACTTTTCTGGACGGTATGTACCTTCTGTTTAAACTTCTACATATAATCCTCCCTCCAATTAATTAAGAAATGTTCCCAGCCTTCTTCCTACATTTTTTTAAGGCTTAAGAAATTTGGGATATTGGCAATTATATCAAATCTTTTTTGATCAGATGGTGAATTCAACTCAAAAGGAGTGCTGGATCAGCTCTCCTGGAGAGAGGCACGTTGTCACATGCAAAATCATTTCCCTTATTCAGGGGAGCTAGAACTTACTTTCTGGTTAGTCCCAGAATTTTAAACTAAATTTAAAATATTTTCACCACTAATTCTATAGATACATGTTTGTTTACATAAATCTTTTACTCTAGAAATTTAGGTTTTTAAAAATCACATGTTCTTTTATATATTTCTCTTTGTACATAAATATATCTGTTTCCTCTGGGATTATTGTAGTTTTTTGAAAAATTATGATCTTCCTAATATTTAAATACATAAAAATTATTTTAGTTAGGTAAGTAAATTAGTTAATAATCTCTTGAAAATAAAAGTAATCAAACAAATTAACTCCTTACAACTCTGATTATAAATGGCAACCCAAGATGATTAAAAACAAATTAGGATAAAATCCAGAATTTTAAATTTAGCTGTTTTAGCCAATCTTAACATTTCTCCCCTAAGACCTTATGTCTTAAAGCATTGTTTTCTCAGGTTTTGTTTTGTTTTGTTTTGTTTTGTTTCAGATAAATCTTCTTAACCTACCTGGCTTCAATTGCTATCTATGCATTAGAATTTGAATATTTCTAACTAAAATTAAACTTATCCAAAGTTTTTCCTATGGTACTACCACAAAGCTCAGGACATCTCTGTAGAAGAAAGCATGCCCAACTCATTCTTCCTCCTGTTTCTATCTTTTTAATTTTCTTCATGTAGGAACTTTCATTGTGCCCAAAAACAGGTTCCTCAGAAAACACTTTCCTGAACTTACATATACTCAAAAGATATAGGCATCCTATCATATGTCCTCATACCATGTGTCTTTTCTTCCTAGTCCTGACCTCAGTTTCAATTTTACATGTATTTATATAACTGTTTAAGTAATTTTTGACTTTCCCCCAGAATCTAAGCTCCTTGAAGGTAGAAACCATGCCTGTTTCTGCTCACCCTTATATTCCCATTGTATCTAGTACATGATAGGTAAAAGAAGCAGCAAGAACTGTGAATTATCTGAATTTGATACATTTATAAACTATTTAAACTAACAGAAAAGCTTAAATTTAATTATGTATTGCATGAAAGAGCAAATTAAACATACTTATACGTATTTGTTCAATATCTGTATATCTCAAAGAACATGAGAGCAGAGTCTCTTTGTCTCACCTATCTTTGTATCTCTACTCCTACCACAGCATCTGGCACATTAGTAGCTTTCAATAAAATATATGTTAGCGCATATATTTTAGAGTAAAAATATTAGAGTAAATAGATTCCCTGATATAAAGTATGTAAATAGATTCCTGATATAAAATTAATAATCAATATCTTCATTTCCCTCCTGCATTGACTCTGATTTGTTCTTTGGTTCAGGGACAGGGGTGTTGATAGGGATGTAAGGAACACCATCTGTAAGGGGTTTTTTCCCCATATGTAACAGCTGACATCAAGTTCTGCCTCAGTTTTTTCTATAACAACTCTATTCTCTATAGTTTCTTTATATGTTTCTCCAGAGAAGGAGTAATTATCAATTACTTTACACCCTAGTTGTTACCTTATGACCATTTTATTTTGTTTTAAAATACACCACTAAGCACTACTGCAGTATTTGAAGTATTTATAAACTGTGGCTCTTGGGATGAAACACATAAGAAAGTATTTATTAGAAGTCTGATCCAAAATACATAAAAGTAAAACAAACTGCAGCAATAAATGTTTACTGCGAGCAAAGATTTGAGTCTTGTGGGAAAAAGGAAGAAAATAAAGTCTAAGAAAACTATATAGCTTTATAAATGATGGGAAGATAAAATATAAAGGGAGTGATCAGATATTAATTGGAAGACCTGAGATGGGGATGAACATTTTTGGGATGGAGGAGAATAACCTATGTTTATGGTACTCCAGAAGCTGAGCTCTGTCCAGTGAGTACAATTAAAAATAAAGTTATTATAGCTTAATATTTAGATGAAACTTAATATTAACCAATGTTTTTCATAAGTAGGAAAAATTGCCTCTGAGGAAATAAAGTAACTATTGGTTTTATTTTGAAGTCTTTCATGACCTTTCAATAAGAATAAGGCATTCATCTTCTCTATATTCCCCTGGGACCTTATTTACACCTTGATTATTGTATTGTCACTCTATGATGGATTGCATAAAATCTGTTCTAAGGATAGAGATCCTGGGTGTTTTAAATTTTGGTATTCCTGATGACTAACACACTGCTTGACACAAGACAGGATTTCTTTGATTCTTTGTTGAATAAATGGGTGAATGAATGCTTTGAAAACTATTCATATGTTTGAAAGAAGGCACCAAAAAAATCATCTCTCTGGTTTTTTTTTTTTTACAACTCCAAGAAGGCAGGCATACACAAAGCTATGATTCGTTTTCAAAATAGTTTGGATAGGACCGATGGCAGTTAGTCTTTTCAGATACTGCCCACAAATACGGAAGTGTCAATAATCAATTCAACCTGAAAAACAATTTAGGGGTGTAAAAAAAGTCAGTCATGGCCAGTGTATTTGCTATATCAGAATTAATTGGGATTACAAATTTTTATTTAAAAAAATCTCTGGGTACAAAATGATGAAATATTCCTTCCTCTCATGGATAAAACAATTATGTAAGAAAGCATAATGATTTGAATATATTTAAATATAGCCAGTATCTTTGATATATAATTTTGATTTTGATAAAAATCAAAATTATATATACAGTTGAGCCTTGAACAACATGAGGGGTAAGGGTAACAACTGCTTGCATAATCAAAAAATTGCATATAAATTTTGACTCCCTCAAAACTAAACCACTAATAGAATACTTTTAATCAAAAATCTTACTAATTACAAAAATGGTCAGTTAAAACCTTTTTTATGTTTATATGTGTTATATATTGTATCCTTACAATAAAGTAAGCTAGAGGAAACAAAACGTTGTTAATAAAATTATAAGAGAAAATATATTTACTATTCATTAAGTGGAAGTGAATCATAAAGATTTTCATCCTTATCATCTTCATGTTGAATAAGTTGAGAAGAAGGAAGAAGAGGAATGGTGGTTCTTGCTGTTTCAGGGTGGCACAAGCAGAAGAATATTTGCATGCACGTGAACCCACAGAGTTCAAACCCATTTTGGTCAAGGGTCAACTTTTCACACATATATAACATATAATTCTATAAATACATAAAATTCTGTATATGCGTGTGTGAGAGAGAGAGTGTGTGTACACTATGACATATATGCATTTATGTTTTGAAAACAATTCCTCCTCTTCCAGAAAATTAGCTAAAATTTTCTAGGTGGACACTCATGTACTGGCATTTTAAACAATAACATGGCTGGAGAATCCTTCAAGACCTAGACCTTGCCTAACCCTCTGATTTCCTCTCCTACCACACTACTCCAATCTCACTACACTCTATCCACTCTGGCCTTCCTTTCATTACTTAACTATGCCAATGTCATGTATCTCTGTTACTTTTGCCTGGAAAGCGTTCAACTTAAATCATTGCCTGGCTGTTCCCTGTTGGAATATAATTATCTATGGGTTTCTCACAGTTCTACATGTCTTTCAAAAAGAAGCCCTGACAGGTTTTGTTTATGACTATTTTTTCAAGAATGTTTTCATAGTGTCTTCCTCCAAAGCAAAAGGCAGATTTGTTTACTGTCCAATATACTAAGATAATGTTTCTCCCTGGGGCACATGTTGGGTAGGTTTGTTTCCAGGTCATTATTAAAGATTGATTTGCTCTAAGCTCAGATTCCTCAAGTGAGGTGCAAACCTACTGCCTGTGTAGCATCCACTGGAGCCACTTGGCACTGTCACATCAGATCAAAGAGGAGTGGTACACACACACAACTCATGCTGTTTGCTCTGTCATAACTAATAAAGTCTCTTATCTATGACCCAAGAATTTTACATCTTCTGCTAGCAATTATGAAACTATACCAATCTAATTTGTTAGCATGCAAGTAGTGTAAAATCTCACATCTTCCAGGTTCATGGCAGCCCTTTCATGTCATTCAGATCTCATTTCAAAAGTCAACTGGTCTATTAGGAGTTCCATTAACACCCAATTTAAATTGATCACATACCAAGTCTGTTTCTATTTCACTATACTTTATTATTCTGCCTTCAATATAAACACCAAGAACAATATCTTCATTTCATATATCATTATTATCTGTCTGACCCAATTAGATTGTAAACTCAACTAGAGTAAGAACCTTGTCTGGTATCTTCACCATGGTATCTTCAATATGTTGATAACTGTCTGACACCTAAAAGGCACTGAAGTGTACATACTGAATTAAAAAATAAATTATTTCTTGAATCATGATTACTCTTCTTTAGACTTTTAATTGTCTTTTTCTTCCATTATTACATAATTTGTATGCAATCACATTGCACTCATTTCACCTTTAGTGTCAATGCCTCAGCTTCAGAATATTAAAAGATTACTTTCCACTTCTATCTCAATCTTATGAATTTAGCAGCTCCTTGCTTCTGTGTCCTCTTCCCTGTCAACCCACTGCATATTCCACAGATGATATGTCACTGATGTGAATACTCTGCACACACTCATGATGTTCACAGGCTAGCACCTTTCCTCTTTGAATTGCTTTCACTGTGTTGGGCTTAGTTCTCATTACTCTTCATTTGCTTTTCTGATCCCAATAAAGGTTACCTTTCTGTACTGTCTTCCATAAAAGTATACCTTCAGGAAAACCCTACAGAAAATGTCTCTGAAAATACAAGCTACTTGGTATCCCTTAAAGAGACCTCCAACTCATTACAGTTCAGTTATCAGTTTGATACCATTATGGAGCCCTTCCATGAGTAAGGGACAGCATAAAGCCCCTAGAAAACAATGAAAGTAACACAATAATTACCTCAGAAATGAAGAGATAGCAAGCAAAAAGAAAATTACTAAGCAGTGTAGTAACACATTGATAGAATTATGAGAGAGGATTCTACAGAGAGTAGTTTAGGTTAAATTTAAGTATTAAAGTCAAGGCAGAGCTGACTGAGCAGGAATGGAGAGAGAAACATTTCAGCAAGGGCAGTAGCAAGGAAATTAAGAAATGATTTGTTTGGATTTAAAAGGGTGCTTTGGGTGTGGGGTTAGAGCTTGATTATGATCACACCTTTCTCACTTGGCAAATAATCAAGTTATATTTCTCTCAAAAACTATTATTTGAGAGGAAAACTATTGATTTTACTTCCAAATGCTGCTGGAAAATTAAAAAGGGGAAAAATGTAGCCCATTTTTATGTTTATTCTCTTAACTGTCTCTCCTTCACCTTAGGAATTTTAATTATTACATTTTATACATATATGATACTATAGTAACTGTGGTGGGCCGAGTTCTATTCCCCTAAAACTCATATATCGAAGCCCTAACCCCCAATGTGACTATATTTGGAGCTAGGGCCTTTATAAGGTAGTTAAAGGTAAATAAAGTCATAAGAACAAAAACCTAATTCAATAGGACTAGTGTCCTTATAAGAAGTGAAAGAATACCAGGGGTGCATGTGAAGAGAAAAGGCCATGTGAGGACACAGAGAGAAGGTAATTACCTGCATGCTAAAGAAAGAAGTCTCAGGAGGAACCAAATCCGCCAATGCCTTGATCTTGGAGGTCCAGCCAGCAAAATTGAGAGAAAATAAATTTTGTTGTTTAAGCGATCCATGTATGCTATTTTGCTGTGGCAGCCGTAGCAAGCTAATATAGAAACCCATGTGACATAAACTAAGTTACTCTTCAAAAATCATACAACTTTGGTCAGAGAATTTATATCAGGAAGGGAACACTGATTTTAACTGATATGCAATTTAATTCAACAACTTTTAAGCATTTGGTTCCAGGAACTATGGTAGAAGTTGAAACAATGGCCAATTTTAAAATAATTTATAATATACATTGGAAGATTTCTGCAACTTTTTTCTCACAATTATCTGTGAAGAATTATAATCCTCACATTAAAAAAAAATAAAAAGTAGAATGCAAAGCACTTAAAGAGTGCAGCCAAGATTTCTTATTTGGGTCTGGAAAATCTAGATCCAAACACTGATTGTCTGGAAAACACACAGACACACACACACACACACACACACACACACACACACAAACCAAACACAAATTCTTACTGTTTCGCCATGGCTAAATCTACCTTACATTAAGGAATTTTTGTTTTCAAAGTAGAGAACTAGTCATACAGTCAAGCGAAAGGCTGTAAACCACATGCTTACAAGGTCATATAACTGGGTGGAAAGCTTAGGTGTAACGTAAGGAGAATAGTAACATCTGTCCATTAATCAGAAGATCCACATACAGAATGCCCTCATTACAAATTGGTTTTAAGATATTGGACCCACAAGAAGTCATAATCTGAGGGCAAATCCAGCCCTCAGGGTGATAATTTGTGCATCCTTTCATACGGTTAAAGTTAAAGACTATTTTTGTTTGTTTTCTACTTTATAATGATAAAGTTTTGTAAATTCATTTTACTTTGTGTACTAAGCTAATGGTACATATATTTTATTTATTTGTTTTTGTAATTTTATTTATTGTTTTGCTCAATACACTCCTGAACTTTTCCTGTGAGAAATCAAAGGGTTTTAGATGGATAATCTAAAATGTAGAAGAAATCTAGATATATTGCCAGTCACTTTAGCCTTCTTCTATAATAAAATATTATTTCCTCCTAAAAAACACCATGACAAGTATTTTTCAAGTTCCACTAAATCAATTTTCAAAAAATTACTTTATATGATATTACTTGCTGTCCATCAGCCTTGACTCATCTCCATTTTCCCACAACTTAGAGTTTATCAGTGCTTCTGGAATTGCTTTACATTTATATTTTCTTTATGCGATAGATTGTTTTAAGATAATAAAATGAAAGCAGAGCAGAGGAATGAGTTTAGTGGCAGTAATCTAGAAAACTTTTAACCGTAAAGCAAATTCAGTTCTTAAAAAACATCATAAAATTTGACCAAAATATGTGGAGATAAACTAGATAAATTACGCAAAAAAAAAAAAAAAAAACCTAAGTATGTATTTATTCAAAAAATTCTTAGTGCTTATGGTAATGCACAGGCCCAAGGGGTAAATGTAAACTAATTATGATTCCTGTCCTCAAATATGCAGTCTAACAATTATTACATACCAGGTGATAAATGCTAGGTATGTCCTGTGAACAGGCAGTGGAGCCATCTAAATTATAATGGAAGGTCAAGGGAAATTTACTAGAAGCGTCCAATGAGCAGAGCTTTGAAGAATGAACAGACATTGGTTAGTCAACAAGAAAATGACACTTCAGGTCGAGAAAATAGCCCTTGAGAAAGGGGAAAAGAAATATAAAATAGCATTGCACAGTCAGAGATCCCTTAAGACTCAGTATGGCTGGAGGAAAATATATGTAAGGATGAATAGCTGAAGGTAATGTTACACATGTGCATAGGCATTATATCATGAAAGATTATGTTTGCCCTTTATCTTGGGAACAATGGGACTCTTTAGATGTTTTAATAATTTTGTAATTTCTTTTCATCAGATTTGTATTTTAGAAGATTTTCTGTGAATGGTGTAGTGAGTATGTTACACTCAACGTTGACAGAGAAGAAAGATGTTAACCTTCAAGCTGGTTAAGAGCTTGAGATTTCACATATTTACAGGCCCAATAAGAAATCCTGTGTTTACCACTTACTTGGCAAACATATTTGCGTGACCTTGGACAAAGTATATATAATGTTTGAGGCTCAGCTTTTTTAACTTGAGAAACAGAAACAGGTGGGGGAGTGGGGAGAGTGAGGCCAAGATGGCCAACTAGAAACAGCAGCTTTCAGAAGCTCCTATCAGAGAAAACCATAAATGTGTGAATCCTTTACAGGCAACCAATGTATCCAGGTTCTCTCATCAAAATTGACTAGAAGGCTGGCATGACCCACGGAGAGAAGAAAGAGCAGCGTGGTATGGCAGCCCACCTGAAAGCCACATGGGAAAGGGGAACTCCCTCCCCACAGGCAAGGAAAGCGGTGAGTGAGCATGCTACCCAGCCAGGGAAACCGCTTTTTCCATGGAACTGTGCAACCCATGGATTAGAAGATCTCACTCACAAACCCACGCCATGGAGGCCTAGTGTCCAAACCCTAACACACAGATTCTTACAGCCTTTCAGCTAGAATCTACTAGAACCTATCAAACACTTGGGCAGGGGAGGGGAGGCTGACCAGCACCAGCGAGGCTGCCTGCTGTCTAAGCCCATTGAGCTCTCTGGGGGAAAGGAAGCAGCCAGGACTGGGACTCACAACTGCCTAACCTGCTAAGCTCCATGGGCAGGGGAAGGATGGCTCCCATTTTTATAGTTCCAGGATAAGCTTTTCCCTTGCTGGAGGCAGGGAGGCTGGACAGCTAGGTCCCAAGTCTTATCCCCACATCCAAAGACACCAGCCGTGGTAGTCTGCAGCCAGAGTGCCTCTTTAGGCCTAACTCTGACCCATCCTTCCTCAGTGGGTGGGGCTTCCCTGCAGGATCTCCAATAACTCCAGACAGAGGCTTGGGGTCAGAATTTGGATCTCCCTGGGCCTGAGGTCCTAGGGGGAGGATTGGCCACAGTCTCTGTGGACCAGCAGACTTGGCCCCTCTTCCTGTTGTTCTTCCTGCATCCCAGACAGGTGAGTTTTCCCTAGGCAAAACACATCCTCTCCACCAAGGGACAAAGTGCTTCATTAAACACATCCTGCTACCCATGTCACTTAACAGAGACCTTTGCACAGGGGTTATCAGACACCCTATACAGGAGCGATTCTACTGGCATCAAGTTGGTGCCCCTCAAGATCAGAAGTCCCAGAAGAAAGAGAAGGCACCCATCTCTGCAGCTCTCCAACCTCTCTGAGTGACACCTCCAGGCATGGGAGCAAATCAGATGAACAGAGCCTGAAGTAAACCCCTAGTAAATTGCAGCAACCCTGCAAAAGAGGGACCTCACTATTGAAAGTAAAACAAACAAGCAGAAAGTGATGACAACAGCATCAACCCAAACAATAACAACAAAAGGCCTCCACAAAAACCCCACACAAGGGTCAGCAGCCTCAAAGACTGAAGTTAGACACTCCTGAAGATGAGAAAGAATCAAGAAAAAAATGCTGGAAACCCAAAAGGCCAGAGTGCCTCATCTCCAAATAATCGCAATGGCTCTCCATCAAGGGCACAGAACTGAATGGAGGACCAGAGAAAAAATTGACACAAGTAGGCTTCAGAAGATGGGTAACAAAAAACTACGATGAGCCAAAAGAGTATGTTCTAACCCAATGAATAGAAGCTAAGAGCCTTGATAAAAGGTTATAGAAATTGCTAACTAGAATATCCAGTTTAGAGAGGAACATAAATGACCTGATGGAGCTGAAAAAAAAATACAGCACGAGAACTTCGTGACACATACACAAGTATCAACAGTGGAATCAACCAAGCAGAAGAAAAGATACCAGATTTTGAAGACCACCTTGCTGAAATAAGACATGCAGACAAGAATAGGAAAAAAAGAATGAAAAGGAATGAACAAAGCCTACAGGAAATATGAGACTTCGTAAAAAGACTGAACCTACCATTGATTGGAATCGCAGAAGGAGACACAGAGAATGAAAACAAGCTGGAAAATGCACTTCAGGATATCATCCAGGAAAATTTTCCCAACCTAGCAACACAGGCCAACATGCAAATTCAAGAAATACAGAGAACACCATTGAAATACTCCACGAGAAGATCAACCTCAAGGCATATAATCATCAGATTTTCCAAAATCAAAATGAAGGAAAAAATATTAAGGGCAGTCAGAGAAAAAGGCCAGGTCACCTACAGAGGGAAGCCATCAGCCTAACAGCACACCTCTCAGCAGAAACTCTACCAGCCAGGAGAGATTGGGGGCCAATAGTCAACATTCTTAAAGGACAGAATTTTCAACTCAAAATTTCATATCTAGCCAAACTAAGCTTCATCACTGAAGGAGAAAGAAAATCCTTTCCACACAAGCAAATGCTGAGGGATTTCCTTACCACCAGGCCTGCTCTGCAAGAGCTCCTGAAAGAAGCACTAAATATGGAGAGGGAAAAACCAGTACCAGCCACTGCAAAAACATACCAAAATATAAAGATCAATGACACTACAAAGAAATTACATCAACTAGTGTGCAAAATAACCAAAAAGCATCATGATGACAGGATCAAATTCACACATAACAATACTAAGCTTAAATGGGCTAAATGCCCGAATTAAAAGACACAGACTGGTAAATTGGATAAGAAAAAAAGGCCCATTGGTGTGCTATATTCAGAAGATCCATCTTACGTGCAAAGACACACACAGACTCAAAGAGACGGAGGAAATTTTACCAAGCAAATGGAAAGCAAAAAGAAACTGGTTTGGCAATACTGGCCTCTGATAACAAAGGCTTTAAGCCAACAAAGATTAGAAGGACAAATAAGACCATTACATAATGGTAAAGGGAACAATTCAACAAGAACTAACTATTCTAAATATATATGCACCCAATACAGGAGCATCCAGAATCATAAAACAAGTTCTTAGAGACCTACAAAGAGATTTAGAATCCCACACAGTAGTAGTGGGAGACTTCAACACACCACTGTCATTATTAGAAAATCAACGAGACAGAAAATTAACAAGGATATTCAGGGCTTGAACTGAGCTCTGGATCAAGTGGACCTATTAGATGTCTACAGAACTCTCTCCCTCAAATAAACAGAATATGCATTCTTCTCAGTGCCACATGGTACTTATTCTAAAATTGACCACATAATTTGAAGTAAAATACTCCTCAGAAAATGCGCAATAACTGAAATCCTAACAGTCTCTCAGAGCACAGTGCAATCAAATTAGAACTCAGGATTAAGAAACTCACTCAAAACCACACAATTTCATGGAAATTGAACAACCTACTCCTGAATGACTCCTAGGTATTTAATGAAATTAAGGCAGATATTAAGAAGATCTTTGAAACCAGTGAGAACAAGGAGACAATTTGTTAGAATCCCCAGATCACAGTTAAAGTAGTGCTAAGAGCACTAAATGCTCACATCAGAAAGCTAGAAAAAATCTCAAACCGACATCCTAACATCACAATTAAAAGAGCTAGAGAGGCAACAAGAAACTAATCCAAAAACTAGCAGAAGACAAAAAGTAACTAAGATCAGAGAAGAAAAGAAGGAGATAGAGACACGATAAATACTCCAAAAAAAATCAACAAATCCAGGAGCTGTTTTTTTCAAAAATTAACAAGACAGATGACTGCTGTCTAGACTAATAAAGAAGAAAAGAGAGAAGGATCAACTAGACACTTAGAAAATGATAAAGGGGATATCACCACTGATCCCATAGAAATACAAACTACCATCAGAGAATATTATAAACATCTCTGAGCAAATAAACTAGAAAATCAAGAAGAAATAGACAAATTCCTACACTCACACACCCTACCAAGACTAAACTAGGAAGAAGTTGAATCCCTGGATAGACCAATAGCAAGCTCTGAATTTGAGGCAGTAATTAATAGCCTACCAAACAAAAAAAGCCCAGGACCAGATGAATTCACAGCTGAATTCTACCAGAAATACAAAGAGGAGCTGGTACCATGCCTTCTGAAACTGTCCCAAACAATTGAAAAGGAGGGAATCCACCCTAACTCATTTTATGAAGACAGTATCATTCTACTACCAAAACCAGGAAGAGACATAACAAAAAAAGAAAACTTCAGGCCAATATCCCTAATGAACATTGGTGCAAAAATCCTAAATAAAATACTAGCAGACTGAATCCAGCAGCACATCATAAAACTTAACTATTACAATCAAGTCGGATTCATCTCTGGGATGCGAGCCTGGTTCAGCATAGGCAAATCAATAAACATAATCCATCACATAAACAGAACAAAACAAAACATAAACAAAAACAAAAACCACATCATTATCTCAATAGACACAGAAAAGGCCTTTGATAAAATTCAACATCCCTTAATGTTAAAAACTCTGGATAAGCTAGGTATTGATGAAACATATATCAAAATAATAACAGGTATTTATGACAAGCCTACAGCCAGTATCATATTGAATGGGCAAAAGCTGGAAGAATTCCCTTTGAAAACCAGTGAAAGACAAGGATGCCCTCTCTCCCTACTCCTATTCAACACAGTATTGGAAGTTCTGGCCAGGGCAATCAGACAAGATAAATAAATAAAGGGCATTCAAATAGGAATAGAGGGAATCAAGTTGTCTCTGTTTGCGGATGACATGATTTTATATTTAGAAAACCCCATAATATCAGTGAAGAAACTTCTTGAACTGATAAGCAACTTCAGCAAAGTTTCAGGATACAAATGTGCAAAAATCACAAGCATTCCTTTACACCACAATAGGCAAGCAGAGAGTCAAATCATGAATGAACTCCCATTTACAATTGCCAAAAAGAGAATAAAATACCTAGGAATACAGCTAACAAGGGATATAAAAGACCTCTTCAAGGAGAACTACAAATCACTGCTCAATGAAATAAGAAAGGACACAAACAAATGGAGAAACATTCCATACTCATGATAGGAAGAATCAATATTGTGAAAATGGCCATACTGCCCAAAGTAATTTACAGATTCAATGCTATTCCCATCAAACTGCCATTGACATCTTCACAGAATTAGAAAAAAAAACTATTTTAAATTTCATAAAAATCAAAGAAAATCCCGTATAGCCAAGACAATCCTAAACAAAAAGAACAAAGCTGAAGGCATCACACTACCTGACTTCAAACTATACTACAAGACTACAGTAACCAAACAGCAAGGTTCTGGCACCAAAATAGACATATAGACCAATGGAACAGAACGGAGACTTTAGAAATAACACAACACATCTACAACCATCTGATCTTCGACAAACCTGATAAAAACAAGCAATGGGAAAAGAATCTCCTATTCAGTAAATGGTGCTGGGAAAACTCGCTAGCCATATGCAGAAAAATGAAACTGGACCCCTTCCTTACACCTTATACAAAAATTAAATCAAGATGGATTAAAGACTTAAATGTAAAACCCCAAACCATGAAAACCCTAGAACGAAACCTAGGCAATGCAATTCAGGACATAGGTATGAACAAAGACTTTATGACAAAAAAGCCAAAAGAAATTGCAACAAAAGCCAAAAACTGACAAATGGGATCTCATTAAACTAAAGAGCTCCTGCACAGCACACACACGCACACACCCCAACCTATCATCAGAGTGAGTGAACAGACAACCTACAGAATGGGAAAATTTTTGTAATCTACCCATCTGACAAATGTCTACTATCCATAATTTACAAAAAAACTTGAGTTCTTATTTACAAGAAAAAAACAAACACATCAAAAAAGTAGACAAAGTATATAACCCAGACACTTATCAAAGGATGACATTTATGTGACCGAAAAAAAGCTCAACATCATTTATTTTTAGAGAAATGCAAATCAAAACCAGAGTGAGATACCATCTCATGCCAGTGAGAATGGCAATTATTAAATAGTCAGGAAACAATAGATGTCGGTGAGGCTGTGGAAAAATAGGAATGTTTTTATGCTGTTACTGGGAATGTAAGTTAGTTCAGCCCTTGCGGAAAACAGTATGGAGATTCCTCAAGGACCTAGAACCAGAAATACCATTAGACCCAGGAATCCCATTACGGCATATATACCCAAAGGAATATAAAACATGTATTTTTATTGTAGGACTATTTGCAATAGCAAAAGCATGGAATCAAACTAAATTCCCATCAATTACAGGCTAGATTTTAAAAATGTGGAACATATATTCCATGGAATACTATGTAGCCATAAACAGGAATAAATTCATGTCCTTTTCAGGGATATGGATGAAGCTGGAAGCCAGCATCCTAAGCAAACTAACACAGGAACAGAAAACAAGACACTTCATGTTCTCATTCATATGTGAGAGCTGAACATTATAACACATGGACACAGAGAGGGGAACAACACACACCAGGGTCTGTTGGTGGGTGGGAGTTGAGGGGAGGAAACTTAGAGGATGGGGCAATAGGTGCAGCAAATCACCGTGGCACATATATACCTATGTAACAAATCTGTATGTTCTTCACATGTATCCCATTTTTTTAGAAGAAATAAAGAAAAACAGAAATCGTAATAGTATTTATATAACGAGCTTATTGTGAAACTTAAATGAGAAAAAAACATGTCAACCTTTTAAATATAATTACTGTTCAGTAAATATCATTTTATGTATTATCAATAATACTTTGGATGATAATTAATGTTAGCAGCACAAAGATAATGGCAGTAAGAATGGAGAAAAATCAAGAATATAGAATAAAAAAGGCTTGGTTACTCTTTGGATATGTTTGAGATGGGGTCCTGGATTGCTATCAGTGTTTTGGTTTAGGTGGTTGGTACATCTTCACATCATTCACCAAGGCAGGTAGGAAAGAGGGATGACCAAGTTTAGAAGGAAACAATAAGTTCAGTTGGAATTACAGAAAATTTGAGAGCCCTGTGGGATGATCACATGGAGATAATCAAAAACTAATTGGGTATAGGTCAAGGGTTCTGGACTGCAACATAATATAATATAATATAATATAATATAAAATAATAAGAAAAGTACATAGATTCAGAGGCATATAATGCTGGAGGTAGAAGCCATAAGAATAAATACACTTGAAAGGGTAATTAAATAAAAATATACAAGGAAGACCATAAAGAAATTATGACAAAAGTATTTTTTAAAGTTATGTTTATTTAAAAAAAAACTGAGGTAAAAGACAGTCTCAATGAATTAGCAATAAAACATGTCAAGTGCCATTGGACAATCTGGTAAGATAATCCATTGTCTTTGGCAACGTGGAAGTAATTGATGATCTCCTTCATAGGGAATGAATTATTTTACAATCTCTATTCTTACATTTGTTGATCATATCAATCAAAAATTCAAAGTCCTAACTTTTGGATATCTTCTGAGGATTCTATTTTAAAAACATATACATTGGAACTGCTGAGAGATAGTTATTACATTATTTAAAAATATGTTTACATTATTTATGGTATTATTTATTTACTTTTAATTCACCATCACCTTCCAAAGGGCATTATAAAAATGTCCCTGAAGTTTTCAAGGGGCAGTTAAACTTTAGCTTAGAGATAGCTCTTTTATAGTTGGGAAAGGGAGAAGGTTATATAGTTCATAAATCAAGACAACTGGTAATGACAACTATTTAAATGCAATAATTAAAAAAAAATAAAAATAAAAAATAAATAAATGCAATAATTCAACTCAGATCAAAAAGTCACCTTAAAATAATAACACATTTTAACTTAGTGTGTGAAGACTTGTGGGAGGTTGACTATTGGTGAATTCATCTGTAGAACTGAAAATATTCTGATTAGATCACCAAAGAAACACATGCAGATTGATTTCGACTATTCCACTACTCATCACATCTAAGGGAATACACAGAAAATACCAAACTAAAAATAAGACATTAGTTTTTCTCTAAATCCCACCTACTTGTGCATTAGATCCCATCCCCTCTCACTGGCTCCAATGATTCACTTCTCAAACTCTACCCTCTTCTGAATCATTGATTTCTCCCTTTCTGCTCTCCCATTTAAAATAAATGAAATAAATATATTATTTTACTTGACTTGGTTTTATTTCTGTGCCAGTTCTTCCCTATAACCCTAATTTCTCTTCCTTCCTTTGCAGTAAAAAATGTGTTTATATTTGCTGTCTCTAACTTCTTTCCCTACATTTTCTCTTAAAAACACTCTAATAAATGTTTCTGCCTATGCCTCCACCAAACTGCTTTGTTAATATCTCCAATAATCTGTGTGTTGTTAAATCTATGCTGAGTTCAGTCATCATTTTCAATGGCCTACCAGCACTGACCTTGGCCAGCTGATATTTTCCTTTTCCTTGACATACTTTCTTCACTTGGACTCTCTGTACCACACTCAGGTTTTCTCCTCGTCACTGACTGCTGCTTTTGTTTCCTTTCTTGATTCCTTTTCTACCTAACCTCTCAAAGGTCTTCTGTTGCCTTCTCTTTTCTTTCTACATTCTCTCTCCTGGTAACCTAAAGCTCCACCATAACTTTAAAATCTACTTATATGCGGACAAGTCTTAAAATTTTATATGTAGTCCAAACATTTTTCCTCAACTTTAGATTTAATAATACAAATGCCTTCTGGACATTTCAACCTCGATATTTTGGAAATGGACCTTCTGACAATTTCTCTAATCCTCTAGCCACAAACCAATTTTACCCCACCTTAATTGATCCACCCCTTCAGCTTCTCAAGCTAAAAATATCACAGTTATCCTGATCCTATGTTTCTTTCATGCCCCACATCTACCTACTTAGCAAAATCTGTTGGCTCTACCTTCAAATATATCTAGCAGGTTACCACTTCACACCACTTTAATTCTATTCCACCATTCTTTCTCATCTAGTTTGCTGCAATTATCCCCAATTGCTCTACCAGTCTCTACCATTGCATACCCTACAATCTATTCTCAACACAGAGATCAAGTCTTGTCATCACTTTCCTAAAACTCTCCAAACAACTTCACACCTCAGAATAAAAAAGAAAACCTTTTCCATGATACAAGGGTGTGTATATTTGTTTTTCTCCAACCCCTACCCTCTTGCCACTTCTCTAAATGGTTCTTGTGCATTTCTTTCCCTGAATCTCTTGCCTTTATATACAGTGGTCACTAGGTCCTCAAACCAAGCATGTATGCTCCTTATAGCACCTACATTGGGTCTTCCCTCGACCTTGAATGTTTTCCCTCCAAATAACTACGTAGCTAACTCCCTCTCCTATCTCAAGATTTTGGCCAGATTTCAGATTTAAATGAAGCCTACTCCAACCCCCATCTTTAAAATTGTAGCCATCTCCAATCTCCTTTGTTTGTACCTTTTTTATTCTTCTCTACTGTTACCAACTTTCAAACTGCTGCATAATTTATGACTTACTGTATTTCTCTTTGTTGTTTGTCTCCCATTACAAGCTAAGGAAGTTTGGACTGCTTTGTTCAATGACACATTCTAAGCACAGAGAACACTGTATGGCACATAGTAGTAGATGCAGAATAAATAAATATCTGTTTTTGAGTGACTGTTTATAAAACAATGTTGACTAACATGCCTTGTTGCCATTTCCATCATTCCAAATAAAACGCCAGACTGGAGGTTTCATTGGGTTACTTCTAAATAGGTGCACAGCATTATAATCTGCATTCATACCCACAAAAATGGGTAATACTTAAAATTCCATTATTCTTATCATTCAGTATCTGAGGATCACTATCTTTTTGGCAATGGTCTTCCTATTTGTCAGATCATTTGAGATTTTTTTAATTGCAATCAAAACAATCTTTATTAATTGCAATCAAAACAATTCTTTGAAATAAACCTAAATATTTATACATCTATTGTGTATACATGTAAATATTACATTTGCCTAAAGACATCTGAAATGAGATTCAACTAATGGCAAAAAGAGTAATTCATAGATGATTAAATCTGGGGTAAATTTTTTTTAAATATTTTTCTGTATTGCTGAAATCATGTATTTAGTATATATAATTTTACCCAAAAAACCCAAAAAATTAATATTCTTTAAAAGAATTGAAAGTACCACTAGAGAAAGAGAAATAAGACATGTAACTCCCAAACCACAAGAAAAGGATGAATGAAATATGAGGCAAAATCTAATGATTCAGCAAAAGATAGGAAGGGGTGGCAAAAATCAAGAAAAATAGAATGTAAAACAAAAATAAGCTTGAAAAACATCAAAATATCAGTTTACTAAATCATGAAAGATTTAACTATATTACAGTTCCAACACTATCAGACTTATATATACAATTTCTAACTTTGCTATATGTTATTTTAAGATGAAGAAAGGCAAAAACAAAAAGGAAGTAAACTTTTATTTCATGAAACAAGCAAAAGATGCTCCTTCTCAAAGCATCTCTTTCCTACAACTGATAGAGCATGTTCAAATCAACAAATAAAAGAAGAAAAATAATTTACCAGTATAAGAAAGGTAAACATTTTCATTATCATACAATAATGAAAACAATTTTTGTTATAGCATGTATTTTATTTGTATTATAATATAAATTATATTACCATTTATTATAGGTATATTATTGTATAAAATTTTCATATATGATACTATAAAGGTAGATGAAGAGAATCAGATAATTCTTAGAATTAGCAAGGTTTCCAAATACAGACATCAATATATAGTAGCATATCAAAAATAACCAAACTAGAAATAAATAACACATTTATAGTAGCAACAAAACTCTAAAGTAGCCAGGATGTAATCAACCATGTATAAAATTATTATAAAATATAATTTTAAAGTCTATTAAATGACATAAAAGGAAATTGCCTATTTTAAAAGATCTTTACAATATTGATGCCAATTTTTGAAAATTAATGTACATATTCAATGAAGTTTTAATAAATATTCCAGGAAGATTTGGGGAAGAAAAATGATAAGCTACATTTTATCCAGGGGAAAAATATGATCTACCAAAGCTAAGATAATTTGGAAAAAGAAAACAAAAAGAGATATTTCCTGATAAATTCTAAGTTATATTACAAAGCCTTGGTGAGTTCAATGGTGTTAAACTGGTGTAGTATATACCAAAAAAATAAGCCAAATACAGAATACCAAAACAATCTATGTGTATATGGAATTTAGTATTTGAGAATATATAAGAATACTCCCTCAGTAAGAAAACAATGGATTATGTGTTGAATTTTATTGAGAAATTCTCCTTAATCTGTGAAGAAAAATAAAGATGGGCCTGTTCCTCTCATCATAATCTAAAACGAATTTGACATTACTGAAAGCTCAAAATGCAAAAGGTATAGAGTTAAAAGAAAAATACAGGAGATTATTTTGTGAATATGGCTAAGGAAGAATGTATTAAACAAGACCCAAAAAGAAACAACTTCACAAAATGACAACTTGACAGATTTTATCCTTTCAACATAAAATATATTTGTTCAACACTAAAAACTAAATCAACAATTATCAAAGTTCCATCATGAAACTGAGGGTAGAGGTGGGGGTACCCAAGAACCCTTCACAGATGAAGTTCAACTTATTTTCATAATACTCATATATCGTTGCCTTTTTCACTGTGTTGGTAATTTTCTGATTGTGCAGAAGCAATGATGTATAAAATTACTAGTACCTTAGCTCAAATCACAGTTTTGATACCAAGTTGTCCCAGTAGTGATTGAATTCTTCACTGCCACACACTCAAAATTCTGTTAAAATGCAATTTTCACTGAACTTTTTTTCATGAAGCAATACAAATAAATAAATTTAAAAAATCTTGATAGTTGAGTACACTTTTTTAACTGTCCATGTGAATAGATGGGAAGTATGTATAAAGCACTTCTGCTACACATTGAAGTACAATATTGGTCTCAAGCAAAAGTAATTGCATAATTGGTTAAATTTGGAACTGAATTATTGTTCCTTTCATGGAAAAAATAACTACAGTTATTCAGACTCTAGTATTTGGCAGATATCTCAAAAATGAATCAAGCAGGCTTTCACTTCAAAAAAAATTAACAGTATTTATTACCAATGATAAAATGAAAGATTTCAGGCAAACATTAGATTCCCAATTTTGTGATGAGGTTAGTAGTAATATTAACAAAATCAGTTTATGAGCTATTTATTACAGACCCACAGCCAATATCACACTGAATTGGCAAAATCTGGAAGCAGTCCCTTTCCGAACCGGCACAAGGAAAGGATATGCCATCTCACTACTCCTATTCAACATAGTATTGAAAGTTCCAGCCACAGCAATCAAGCAAGAAAAAGAAATAAAGGATACTCAATTAGGAAAAGAGAAAGTCAAATTGTCTCTATTTGCAGATGACATGATTGTGTATTTAGAAGACCCCATCGTCTCAGCCCACAATTTCCTTAGGCTGATAAGCAACTTCAACAAAATCTCAGGATACAAAATCAATGTGCAGAAATCACATGCATTCCTATACACCAGTAATAGACAAACAGAGAGTCAAATCATGAGTGAACTCCTATTCACAATTGCTACAAAGAGAATAAAATATCTAGGAATAAAACTAACAAGGGATGTGAACGATCTCTTCAAGAAGAACTACAAACCAGTGCTCAAGGAAATAAGAGAGGACAGAAACAGATGGAAAAACTTTCCATGCTCATGGTTAGGAAGAATCAGTATTATGAAAATGGCCATTCTTCCCAAAGTAATTTAAAGATTCAATGCTATCTTCATCAAGTTATCACTGACTTTCTTCACAGAATTGGACAAAAACACCTTAAACTTCATGTAGACCCAAGAAAGAGCCTGCATAGCCAACATAATCCTAAGCAAAAAAAAAAAAAAAAAAAAAAAGCTGGAGGCATCATGCTACCTGACTTCAAACTATACTACAAGGCTACAGTAACCAAAACACCATGGTACTGGTACCAAAACAGATATATAGACCAATGAATGGAACAGAACAGAGGCCTCAGAAATAATGTCACACATCTACAACCACCTGATCTTTCACAAACCTGACAAAAACAAGCAATGGGGAAAGGATTCCCTGTTTAATAAATGGTGTTGGGAAAACTGGCTAGCCATATACAAAAAACCGATCTGGATCCTTTCCTTACACCTTATACAAAAATTACTCCAGATGCATTAAAGACTCAAACTAACACCATAAAACCCCTTGAAGAAAACTTACACAATATGATTCAAGACATAAGCATGGGCAAGAACTTCATAACTAAAACACCAAAAGCAATGGCAACAAAAGCCAAACTAGACAAAGGGATCAAATTAAACTAAAGAGCTTATGCACAGCAAAAGAAACTATCATTAGAGTGAACTGGCAATCAACAGAATGGGAAAAAAATGTTTGCATTCTACCCATCTGACAAAGAGCTAATATCCAGAATCTACAAAGAACTTAAACAAATTTACAAGAAAAAAGCAACCCCATCAAAAAGTGGGTGAAGGATATGAACAGACACTTCTCAAAAGAAGACATTTATGCAGTCAACAAACATAGGGAAAAAAGCTCATCATCACTGCCACTAGAGAAATGCAAATCAAAACCACATTGGGATACCATTTCATGTCAGTTAGAATGGCAATCATTAAAAAATCAGGAGACAACAGACGCTGGAGAACATGTTGTGAAATAGAAACACTTTTACACTGTTGGTAATAGTGTAAACTAGTTCAACCATTGTGGAAGACAATGTGGCAATTCCTCAAGGATCGAGAACTAGAAATACCATTTGATCCAGCAACCCCATTACTGGATATACTCAAAGGATTATAAATCATTCTATTATAAAGACACATGCACATGTATGTTTACTGTGGCACTGTTCACAATAGCAAAGTCTTGGAGCCAACCCAAATGCCTATCAATGATAGACTGGATAAACAAAATGTGGCACATAAACACCATGGAATACTATGCAGTCATAAAAAGGATGAGTTCATGTCCTTTGCAGGGACATGGATGAAGATGGAAACCATCATTCTCAGCAAACTGAAAGAGGAACAGAAAACTAAACACTGCATAGTCTCACTGCTAAGTAGGTGTTGAACAATTAGAACACATGGACACAGGGAGGGAACATCATACACTGGGATCTGTTGAGTGGTGGGGTCTAGGGGAGAGATAGCAGGGGGTGGTGGGGTAGGGGAGGAATAGCATTAGGAGAAATACTTAATGTAGATGATGGGGTGATGGATGCAACAAACCACCATGGCATGTGTATACCTATGTAATAAACCTGCACATTCTGTACATGTATCCCAGAACTTAAAGTATAATTAAAAAAAAAAGAAGACTGAACAAAACCTCCAAGAAATATGGGACTATATAGAGACTCAATCTAAGACTCATTGGTGTCTCTGAAAGAGAGAGAAAGCAAGCAAGTTGGAATACTTTTCAGGATATCATCCATGAAAATTTGCCCAACTTTACTAGAGAGGCCAATGTTTTAAAATCAGGAAATACAGAGAATACCTGTCAGATACTACACAAGAAGACCATCCCCAAGACATTGTCATCAGATTCTACAAGGTCAAAATATTAAAAAATTAAAGCCATGTTAAAAATACGTTAAACACAGCTAGAAGAAACAGGCAGGTCACCTGCAAAGGAAACTCCATCAAGCTAACAGCAGACCTTTTAGCAGAAAATCTACAGGCCAGAAGAGATTAAAAATCTATATTCAGCATTCTTAAAGAAATTCCAACCAAGAATTTTACAACCAGCCAAACTAAGCTTCACAAGCAAAGGAGAAATAAGATCCTTTTCAGACAAGAAAATAATAAGGGAATTCATTACCACCAAATCTTCCTAACAAGAGGTCTTGAAGGGAAAAGAAATACAGTTACTAGTCACTACAAAAACAAACAGGTATATGGACCAAAGTCACACCACGAAGCAATCATACAAACTAGAACTAGCTAACAACATGATGACAGTATTAAATCTTCACCTATCAATGCTAGCCTTGAATATAAATGGGCTAAAGATCCCAATTAAAAGTTTATCACTGTGTGGCAAGTTGGATAAAGAAGTAAGACTCAATGGTATGATGTCTTCAAGAGGCTCATCTCACCGAAATGGTCAGAACCTTTTTTGGGGACACCAGAGACAATTCTCATATTAGGAAAGTATCTTCCTCATATTCCTATGAATTACCCCTGTGCCTTTGAAGCAATAATTCTAAGATTAATGTGCTAGAAACATTTGATTCCTTCCTGGTTGCAGTTTACTTTATTGGAGTCATCAATTGTAGTTGTGAATGGCTCCATGTTATCTATCTTTGGTAGGTGGCATGAGCTGCAGATAGGCTCTGTCTCATTCCCAAACTCATTCCTTGACAGAATCAGGGTGGTTTCAGTTCATATTGCTTTATATTTAGAAAATGAATATACAGGATATGAATTATAAAACTTTTATACAGAATACATTTGATAGATATCTATATTATCATTATATTTACCTTCACAACTACCCATAAGCACCAAACTGCTCTGGACTCCACATACATTCAGACAATAGGAGGAGCTGATGATCATAGAGAGCTTTGTATGTACGGCGAAGACATTTTCCTTCTACAGAGTTTCCTGATTCAATTCTTCATGCATCCAATCATTCTGAATAGCCAAGTTTTGCATAAGACATTCTTTCCTACCCATATTTTTAACTCAATTCTGCTCTGACACAATGTATCAATGACACTGAATTCATATGTCTATGACAAGGAAATGATTATATATGCTTTGTAAAAATGTGAAGAAAAACAAATTATCCCCATGTCTTATTAAAATAAGCCAAATGTTCCTCTCATTCTATTGTTAGAGACTAACAAAAAATAAAAAAATATATTTAGAGATTAAGTAAATTTAATACAAGACAAATTAATATAATGTAGTATTACAATAAAAAGATTCATTCTAACATAATTGAGTTTAACAATTAAGAAAGGAAAAAAGGCATAAAAAGCTTTATTATATTTTCTAAATGTAGATCTGCAAAATGATGACAAATTGACGAAATATAGTACAATAAAAAATGCCAATATAATAAAAAAGACAACAGATGTGCTAAGGATTATTATACAGATATTATATGCTCATGTTATATTATACTGACTAGTGTAATATAAAGGAGAAGAAAAAATAGGAGAAAAGGTAAAGAGAGTAATTAGAGAAGGAAGAGAAGATGAAAATGAAAGAAAAACAGCAGAAAAATATGAATTCATCTGAGGCATTAGGACAAGTTCCAAGAATTGAAATCAGTGTAAGAAAGACTAGAGAACAAAAATGCTCATCTTTGCATTAAAAAATGTGGCTGCTCACTATTTACAATAGCAAAGATGTGAAACCAACACAAATGCCTATGAATGATAGATTCAATAAAGAAAATGTGGCACATAAACACCATGGAATACTATGCAGCCATAAAAAGGAATGAGTTCATGTCCTTTGTAGAGACATGGATCAAGTTGGAAACCAGCATTCTCAGCAAATTAACTCAGAAACAGAAAACGAAACACCACGTCTTCACTCTTCAGTGGGAGCTGAACAATGAGAACACATGGAAAGAGGGAGGGAAACATCGCACATTGAAGTCTGTCAGGGCATGGGGAGCAAGGGGAGGGAGAGCATTAGGACAAATACCTAATAAATGCAGGCTGAAAACCTAGGTGATAGGTTAATGGGTACAGCAAACCACCATGGCACATGTATACCTATGTTAACAAACCTGCACATTCTACACATGTATCTCAGAACATAGAGTAAAATTTTAAAAAATTAATTTTTTAAATATAATCATTCCTTTGTGTCAAGGTGGGTTTGTAATAATCATGACAATAAATTCTGTTATGGTTTAAAACTGGAGAAAGACTTTTAAGTGCTTTTTCAAGAAAATTGCTTAAGGTCAATCACAATTACAAAAACAGACTGAAATGTATCCTAAATATCTATGATGTAATATAATACAGGTCAAAATGGTCCAAAATACTTCAAAAATCCAGATACTTTGAAATATAAACTATCTAATCATATGTGACTTCCACTAACTAAATACTGTACTTCACCATTTTATGTAAGAAACTTGAGCATCTGTTGATGCGGTATCTGTTGGGGTCCTGGAGCTAATTATCTGAGGTTATGAAGATCCAACTGCATTTCACTAAAATTTTAACAGGTATGAGCTATGTGTGCTTTGAGACATCATAGCTAAATAATCTGAAAACTGACCAGTTTAAATATACCTTAATTTTTCTAAGAGGCTGAGGTTAAAGGTGAGCATTTGAAGAGTGAGGCAGGATATGATGACACTTTTGAAATTAGAGAACAGCTTGCTTTAACTTCAGTATTTTTCCTGACATTAGAACAAATCCCACAAGTAATCTGCAAAGCCCTAGAAAGTACAGGAGGCAGGTGATAACCACCATAAATTCAGTGTCAACAAATCACACCAGCACAATCAAATTCCCTTTTACCCAGTAACAGATTTATCAATGTAGAGGAACAAATGAAGTCAGATATCTTGGTTTCACAAGGCTTTTGGCATGACCCTCATAATACTCACAAAAAAATAGTAACCATACAGATCAAATTGGTCCAAATTACTTCAAAAACTATAACCTTGGGAAAGTGATTAGTGATTGTTCATTGTTCAGCAATTATTCTGTGAGGTGAGGTATATCAAATAGATATTTTCCTAGAAAATATTTTTGTTAATGACTCATATTAAAATAGATGGCATTTTTATAAAATATAGCATATCTTTTAAAAATGTGAATTTAAATGATTATATTTAGAATAATAAGAAGTCATTTCCATTTGGTGGCCCTTGGAGTCTGTGAATCATTTGCACAGTATATAATGATATTCATATAATGTGCAGGTTTTCCCTCTTCCTATTCCATCTCCACTGAAATTATGCCACATATTGAAATTCAAGATAAGGGAATTGCTCTTGGATCAGTGAGAAGCTGTGGAATTGCTTGCCAGGAGACAGTGTTTTCCCTTTGTTGTTACATGTCCCTTTTGTGTTATACCTTCACATGCCATGCTTTTTTTATTAATTGACTGACCATAGGTAGTACATTGGGAGGCATCACTCAAAATCCAAGCAGATAACATTTCTGAAATGTAAGCAGATGATCCTAAAGCTAGAAATCTATTTTAATACAAATAATTAGCTAGGTTGTGTCAACATACAACTTGGATAGAGGAAAGAAAGTCTGTTGATGGTACTGGCAATTAATTCACTTAAATGCAGAGTTGAACACAATTTAGAAGTATTTCATTTAGGATACTTGTGGCTCCATTTATGAAACAGTTGATCATTGTATGACAGCTTTGACAACAGGATTATGATAACGTTATACCATAAGTGAGGTAGCATTTGTAAACATGTTTCCTATAACTCATCATTAAAATCATCTGATCCTCTAGTATATTATAAAAGTAATACCTCAGTAATTTTTCATTTCCCATACAATTATTAGTCTGTCCTAGTTTTCCCCCTTCTCTTGAATCTAATTTGGCAGTATAAATAACTAAAGAACATTTCTCCATTCATCAAGAAATTTAAATGTGCTTTTATTCAATCACATGTGATAAAACATGGGCTCTGTAGCCAGGCCTGCTACAGTTATGAAACATTTTTCTCCGAAATCTTTGTCATCAGCAGTACTTACTTTATACGATTTTTAACAAAAGCTAAAATAGTTAAAACATGCAAAACTCTTAGACTACCACGGCTAACAATAACATGGACTCAAATAATCCTTGCTGTTGCTGTTGTTGTTACTATTATTATCATTTCCTTAGATACAAATGCCTCAACATTTATTATATCACCTTTCTTATTTTTTCTCTATTTTTTGTTGATTTATTGATTTCTATTTTTAAAGATTTGTCTATTTCTCTTTTTTCTATCATAAGTAACAATGTTAAGCTCATCGTTTTATTTAACCCTTTTTGGTCATTTATATTAGCTGCGTTGATCAGTTAGAATGCATTCTCTTGTAAGTATCAGAAAATCTAACCCATACTAACTTAAGTGGATGTAGTGGCTCAGTTCCAGAAGTATTTGGAAGTAGGGGAGATTCAGGCATTGTTCATCCAGTGCTCCAGCACTATTTCTCTACAATTGCCTCATCTCTACACTTGCCTCTTTTTTGGCTTCCTCCCTAGGCTGGCTTTCCCTCATGACTGTGAGGTGTTCATGATCAGCAAACAAGGCTCCTCCAGGTCAATACAGAGAAGGTTGTTTCCTACAATCGTCAAATGAAGTATTCAAAGCCACTTTTATTAAACTATTTCTCAATTTCCCACGAGCAATGGGGAAACCATGAACTAATTGGCTTAGGCCTGAACCAATCACTGGCAAGAAAGATAGATCCATCTATGAAAGCAAAAGGGGAAATAAGCCCCCCAAACAGAATTACGACACCTGAGTGAGAAAGAAGTTAGTTTCTGTGAAAAAGGTCAATGGTAGCTTGATGGAGACAGCATCAAATCTATAAATTACTTTGGCCAGTAAGGCCATTTTCATGATATTGATTCTTCCTAACCATGAGCTTAGAATATTTTTCCATCTGTTTGTGTCCTCTCTTATTTCCTTGGGCAGTGGTTTATATTTCTCCTTGAAGAGGTCCTTTACATCCTTTGTTAGTTGTATTCCTAGGCATTTTACTCTGTAGCAATTGTGAATGGCAGTTCGCTCACCATTTGGCTCTCTGTTAGTCTATAATTGGTGTATAGGAGTGCTTGTGATTTTTGCACGTTGATTTTTTTTATGCTGAGACTTTGCTGAAGTTGCTTATCAGCTTAAGGAGATTTTGCGTTGAGACAGTGGGGTCTTCTAAATATACAATCATGTCATCTGCAAACACAGACAATTTGACTTCCTCTTTTTCTAACTGAATACCAAATGACCTTCTTCATAGAACTGGAAAAAACCACTTTAATCTTCATATGGAACCAAAAGAGAGTACACATAGCCAAAACAATTCTAAGCAAAAAGAACAAAGCTGGAGGCATCACACTACCTGACTTCGAACTATACTACAAGGCTACAGGGACCAAAACAGCATGGTAATAGTACCAAAACAGATATACAGACCAATCAAACAGAACAAAGGTCTCGGAATTAATGTCACACATATACAGTCATCTGATCTTTGACAAACCTGACAAAAGCAAGCAATGGGGAAAGGATTCCCTGTTTAATAAATTGTGTTGGGAAAACTGGTTAGCCACATGCAGAAAGCTGAACTGGACCCCCTTCTTACACCTTGTACTAAAATAAATTCCAGATGGATTAAAGATTTAAACATAAGACCTAACACCATAAAAATCCTAGAAGAAAGTCCAGGCAATACCATTCAGGACATAGGCATAGGCAAGGACTTCATGACTAAAACACCAAAAGCAATGGTAACAAAAGTCAAAATAGACAAACAGGATCTAATTAAACTTAAGAGTTTCTACACAGCAAAAGAAACAATCATTAGAGCTAACTAGCAACCAACAGAATGGGGAAAAATTTTGAAATCTACCCATCTGACAAAGGGCTAATATCCAGAATCTAAAAAGAACTAAAGCAAATACACAAGAAAAAAGCAATCAAACCCATTCAAAAGTGGGTGAAGGATATGAACAGACTCTTTTAAAAGGAAGACATTTATAAGGCCAGCAAACATATGAAAAAATGCTCATCATCACTGGTCATTAGAGAAATGCAAATCAAAACCACATTGAGATACCATCTCAAGCCAGTTAGAATGGCGATCATTAAAAAATCCGGAGACAACAGAGGCTAGAGAGGATGTGGAGAAATAGGAACACTTCTACACTGTTGGTGGGAGGGTAAACTAGTTCAACCATTGTGGAAGACGGTGTGGTGATTCCTTAAGGATCTAGAAATAGGAATTCCATTTGGTCCAGCAATCCCATTACTGGGTATATACAAAAGGATTATAAATCATTGTATTATAAGGGAAACACACACATATGTTTATTGTGGCACTGCTTACAGTAGCAAAGACCTGAACCAACACAAATGCCCATCAATGATAAACTGAACAAAGAAAATGTGGCACATATACACCATGTAATACTATCCAGCCATAAAAAGCAATGAGTACGTGTCCTTTGTAGGGACATGGATGAATCTGAAAACCATCATTCTCAGCAAACTGACATAAGAACAGAAAAATAAGCACCACATGTTCTCACTCATAAGCGGGTGTTGAACAATGAGAACACATGGGCACAGGGAGGGGAACATCACACACTCAGGTATGTTGGGGGGTAGGGGGCTAGGGGAGGGAGAGTGGGGGCTGGGGATATTGGAAAGGAACAACACTGGGAGAAATGCCTGATGTAGGTGACGGGGGGATGAAGACAGCAAACCACTATGGCATGTGTGTACCCTTGCAACAATCCTGTAAGATCTGCACATGTACCTCAGAACTTAAAGTACAATAAAAAAAAGAAAAAGAAGTTAGTTTCAATTATCAGCCATGTGAATGAGCCTTCTTGGATGTTCCACCCCAGTTAAGCCTCGAAATAATGCCAGGCACAGACAGCATACATGGAGCTAAGTCTAGTCAACAATAGCTCATGAGAGATAACAAAATTGTTATTCAAAATTACAGTGGAAATCTATTTAGGTTAGGTAGGTTTTTACACAGTAAAGTAGTTGACAGTATTTTTTCTATAGTTTCCATGATTTGTTGGGTTTTTTTCTTATGTGCCTTTGAATGAAGAGATTTCTATTCATATGCAGAAGTTGCTAATGGAGAATGTGCACATTATCTTTGGCCCCGATCATTGACAATTTCTGGACTGGTTGAAGGATATTCCACAATATCCTTAGCAGGTTGATATATCCAGCTTGCAACCTATGTCTCACTATATCTTGGAGCATTCACCAGGAGTGGAGATGCAGCTACAATTTGGGATCTTTTCCTATATCTACCTACTGATTATTTAACACTTAGAATAAAATAAGTACCTAAAAAGGTGCAATTAGATCTCAGCTTCCCATACATTAATTACTTGAGGAGGTTATAAATCATTGCTGTTCTCATATATTTCTATTTCCTATAGTTTGTCCTGAAATTATTGTGTCTCTGACAATATAGAAGAGAGAAAAAGCATTAGTATCAAACAGGGTGCAACAAGTTTTAGTTCTCTGTCTCAGAAAAATAATATTCAGACCAAGCATAATGGCTCATGGCTGTAATCCAAAGGCTTTGAGAAGCTGAGGTTGGAGGATCATTTGAGGCTAGGAGTTGGAGACCAGCCTGGATGACATAGCAAGTTATCTCTACATAAATAAGGAGATAAGTAAGTAAGAAAAACCTTCCAGGCATGGTGGTGCATATCTGTAGTCCCAGCTACTCAAGAGGCTGAGGTGGGAGGATCACCTGAGCCCAAGAGTTTGAGGCTTCAGTGACCTATGATCAGGCCAGTGCACTCAAGCCTGGGCAACCAACCAAGCAATATCCTGTCTTTAAAAATAAGGAAAAGAAAAATAATATACAAAAGAAAGAAAATATCATTTGGCATATGTTTACACATATTAAGGGGAGTTTATTAGGTAATAAATTATACATATAAACATACATATAAAGGGGAGTTTAAGTCCCTCTAGTTAACCCTGACTAATACAGGTAGATAGCATTTAAAATTTCTATTTGTCTCTATTTTCTTGTATATAGCATAATTTAAAACTATATATTAATATATGTTAATTGAGAATATATATATTTAAAATATTTTATAAATATATGTTGATATCTAATTAATATTGATATGTATTTATATATGACATTTTCGTATACCAATATGAATGCAAGAAAGAAACAAGAAACAAAGAAAGATGGAGTAAGGGAGAGAGAAAGGAATAAAGAAGAGGAAATATAACTAGTAGGTACAGAGAAAGGAAGTTTTGAGAAAGATAATTTTCATATCATAAGTTCCAGCAGTTCATATTTCCTTGTATTCACTATATTCTTTCTTGTATAAATGACTACTTTGTGTATTTTTAACAGCTTTATTGAGTTATAATTGATACACAAAAAACTACATATATTTAATACATATAATTCGATGAGCTTCACACATGCATATATCCATGAAACCATCACCCTATCTATCACTTTCAAAAGTTTTATTGTGGGCAAGGAACACTGGCTTAGGCCTGTAATCCCAGCACTTTGGGAGGCCGAGGTGGGCAGATCACCTGTCTGAGGTCAAGAGTTTGAGACCAGCCTAGCCAACGTGGGGAAACCTCATCTCTACTAAAAATACAAAATTAGCCAGGTCTCCTGCTATCCCAGCTACTTGAGAGACTGAGACAGAATAATCACTTGAACCCAGGAGGTGGAGGCTGCAGTAAGCCGATCGCACCACTGCACTCCAGCCTTGTGAAAAAGAGCAAAACTCTATCCTCCATTCCCCAAAGAAGTTTTATTGTGCTCCCTTATGTTGTTTATTATTTTATTTTATTTGTGGTAAGAACATTTAACATGAGAACTGATCTACCTTCTTAAATTTCTAAATGCATAATATAGTATTGTTGACTACAGGCATCATGCTATACAGCAGATTTCTGGAACTAATAAAACTTTATACTAACAGAAAAATAATTCCCAATTATTTTCTTCTTCCCAGCACCTGGAAACTACCGCTATATTCTCTGCTTCTGAGAGTTTGACTATTTTAAGTATATTATGTAAGTGAAGTCATGCAGACAAGTTTATTTCATTTAACATAATATCCTCCAGATTTTTTATGTCATCACAAATGGCAAAATTTCCTTCTTTTTTAAGATTGAAGAATATTTTATTGTATGTATAGACTATATGTAAATGATTATTTTGTTCTCATTAGTACTGGTTCTGGAAACAAGTGTGATACAGATTTGTTTTCAATAATTCATGATATCTTTATCTCCCACTCTTCAGTTTTTCTGAATCTCTGGAATTAACCCTCCCCTTCAATGTTCTTTGACCCCGGGGTACGGTTTTGGCCCCAGCCTATGCTTCTGATATTTACTCCACCTCCCCTGGCAGCTTCCTAGAAGAGTCTGTTCTCTGAGAGCTGATAGGAGTTGGTGATCATTTTGGTCTTTGTGTTGCTCATGATCACATGTTAAAAAGCTAACCCTGAACATGCAAAAAATAAAATTATCTTTATTAGAAGGTACTTCGAAATAATTAACATGTGTAATTTAATAAAGTCAGGACCATTTGATAGAGTACATTTTGAGAAAATATATGCCAGTAGTATACATAAAACCTTCTCTTTTTCTTTTGAGAAAAAAAAAAAAAGTCTATATGTGCCTTCTAATGGGTCAGATACCCAAAAAGAAAATAAATAATAAAGACAAAACAGTTAGTATTGAAGGAAGTCTACCATTAAAACAAAATCTGCAAAAGGAATTTTAGGCACAATCTAGAGAAACAAATCCACACATAACAAATCCATACATAATATATAATCTTATAAAACACTAATATTGGCTTTATTGTTTCAGAAATCATAAGTTGCCTCTTCCATTCTGGGACTTGCTTGAGGCAGAAATATAGTAGGGGCAACAGAATGTTAAACAATGCTTTATTAAGTAACTGCTGCCCCTGTAGGTAAAGTCATTTTTATATTTTTCAATTTGCCCCAAGGTAGGAAGATTCCCCGAGTCAGATACTTTTTAAAAATATTTTCAAAGACATCAAACAAAATTTTTATTTCTAAATTGTTCTGGTAAAAAAAAGTAGTCAAAATAAGAAATATTTTAAAATAAAAAACAAAATCCTATACTTCATAGCTTTGTAGTTTTTAAGATACAAGGTCTTGCTCTGTTATCCAGGCTGGAGCGCAGGGATGTTACCATAGCTTGCCAAAGCCTTGAACTCTTTCTCAAGTGATCCTCCCCCACCTCAGCCTCACAAGTAGCTGGGACTACAGGTGTGGATTACCAGACCTGACTTTTTTTTTTTTTCTGTAGAGACAAGATCTTACTATGTTGCCTAGACTGACCTTGAACTCCTAGACTCAAGCCGTCTTCTCACCTCAGCCTCCCAAAGTGCTGGGCCCCTGCACTCATGAGCACCTGAGCTCAGTCTCATAGCTTCTTTAAATACTATCTTACTTTGGGTTCCCAAAGCAGACCTTTAGATGATATTTAAGTGCACATGGTTTATTTGGGATGTGATCCCAATTAGCAAGGTATAAGAATAGCCAAGCAAGAAAGTGAAAGGAGAAAGTCAATAGAGTGTTTGTTGCTAATATGGCAACTGGCATTCAGTTCCAGAGTAAACTTGCTGAGGGAACATAGAAAGAATCTCAGAATTTGCCTATTACAGTTCTGAGGCATTTATTTGCCAACTTTCATTCTTCGTTGATTACGGGTCACACTTGCTGTCTACCTGCTAAGCAGAGAAATGTAATAGGGATCAGTGCTTAGTATGTTTGCTTGCATGTGACCTCTCAAGTGAGTTGGAGAGATATGAACAAGACGCTTAACATGTCTGCTACAAATAGGCTCAATTCATTATGCTTTAAAATAGATCTACTTTAAATACATTCTTCATAATACAGCAGAGTTTTTCAATTTTGATAATGAATATATGCTTACGTTACTGATTTTCATGCAGGTCTTAATATATACTAAATGGTTTTTATAGTTCTTGAGTGATTAATCTATCTTTTATGCTTTTTGCCTGCTCTATTCCTAGAAGGTTGACATTTTCTTCTAACCCCCGATAGGCAATTATCTCATTAAACTCTCCAGGTTCTAGTAACCGTTTCCTTCCCTGGCCTTCAGGCCTAGGTTTGGCAAAGGCTCGTTGCTATTACTGGCTTCAGCATGTTGCACATTGTTGCTTTCCATAAATTTTCCCCAAAACTTTGTAAATATTTTTATTACATTTTTCTCAGTTATCCAGTCCAAGTGTGAAATCTGTCTAAAACACAGCAATAAAAGTCATACATATTGTGAAATGCAAGATGTAGAGAATATAAAATAAATATTGCCCTCTCATTACTAGGGGCAACACATGTACCTGACACAGATTGGAGGCACATAAACATATTTATTTTATGCAAGATAAACATATTTATTTTCCCAAAATCAAGTCTGGAAAAACCTGCCCTATTCAGGGAAGTATAACATAAGCATGAATGAGTACTCTGGCAGGACCTAAAAAATATATCTAAATCTCCAAGTAGATCAGACTGGTTAAACACCAGATGAAAAGACTCTGAGATACTAAAGATTAATTTCATATCTGTAGAAATAAATCAATGATAAAACAAAAGTAATACTCTAATAATGACCTATATCTCATTATGGCAAAGGATGAGCACCCAAAAGGTGCTGCTTAAGTAACTTTGTATATCCTACTTGCTGTATTTCTGCATTATCTGCATGGATGACAGAGAATTCCATCTTCATCTTTTCAAGTATTGTTAATTTGAAGAGCCTGCAAATCACAGAACTCCACCCTCAGTCTGCAACCATATGAAAAAATGGCAGAAGGAATAATATTTTTTGTCTTCTTTTAACCAACAACAAACTCACCACTTAGCCCTACCATCACTACACTAGGAGATATAAATTTAATACCATCAATTACAAAAAACTAAATAACATACTGGTTACGGACTTAACATTTTATCATTGACAAAGGTCTTTCTAAGCTGGCCTAAACAGTTAAGGAAATATTTTGATCTACATAAAGAAACTCTAAGTAGCAGGTCTAGATTCCAGCAAGTTATACTCCAGTGGCTAAAACCATGGCACCATAAAACGAGATTCTTTTTAACTTTCTACTCTGCCCTCAATAGTGTCTTTAATCCTCAAGCCACACATTGCCTTTCATCTACCATCAATACAAGATTGATATTATTTTCTTGTGATCAATATGGCTGCTACAGCTCCAGCCCTCACATACTGACACTTCAATATCCAGGGAAATGGGGTCTCTTTTTCCTCTCATACAAAGTTCTGGAATTCACTACCTTCAGTATCTCCAAATGTGTCATGTAGCCTACCCTAATGCAATCATTGTACCCAGATGAATGTGACTTAATGACATGGTAAAAGCAATGGAGATTTGTCCTTGAACTAACTCACATAAATGAAAATGAAAGAAACATTAATTCCTTAAAGGGAAATTGAGGCACTACTTGTGAGAAAGAAGGGAATAAGAAGTTGGCAAAGAACAAACCGATTTCTCCTACAAAGTAGAAAATATGAGAATTTGGAAAGAGAATTAGAAACTGGAATTAGTCAAGTATAACCAGAATTAGAATTTAGAATTAGTCAAGTATAACCAGAATAACCATTAACTTATTGTCAGAACCAACCGAAAGTACTTTTGAGAGTGAAAGTAGTTGCTATTAATAATTAGGCCAGCAGAGCAGCTGTAAACCAGGACAATCTCAGACAAACTGGGAAGCATGCCACCCTTGAAACTCCAGATCCTTCTCTCTAACCGCTGCCATCTTTACTTCAATGTTTCACAAACGCCTATAATTAAACATGATTAAATCAACATATTCTCTTCCAAACTTAGTCCCCTTCTAGTGTTCCCTTCGCCGGTGAGTGGCAGCACCAGCCATCCAGAAGCACAAAGCAGAACCTGGCAGAGTTAGCCTTGACACAACCTCCTTCCTGTTATTCTTCATCCAGTCTATCACATTTACCTGGAACAATATTTTAAATCATACAAACTCCCCATCTACACTGCAATGCCTCTAGGCTGCTTTTTCATTACCTCTTAATGGGACTAGAGTAATAACCATCTAAGTCATCTCTCGACATTTATTTTTGCCTTTATTCCAATCTAAATAAGTCATTTCAAAACACAAATGTCATCAAGCCAACTATTTGTTTGAAACATTCAGTGATTTCTTACTGATCTTGAAAATCAAACTCTTTAGCACAATATGCACTGTTCATATCGAGACACAATCTGGCCGAGCCCACCTTTAAACTTGCCTCCCTCTACTATCCCTGCTCCTTTGTATCCATCTCTGGCCACATTAGTTTTTGTTCATTTTCTCAAACATGTTGTATTAGTTTTTCAGGGAAGCCATAACAAAGTATCAAAACCTGGGAGGCTAAAAACAACAGAAATGTATGACCATATGGTTCTGGAGACTAGAGGTCTGAAGTCAAGGTATTAGCAGAACCATGTTCCCTATGAAACTTGTAGGGAAGAATTCTTTGCCTCTTTCTAGAGCCTGGTGGTTGCCACCAATCACTGATGTTACTTGGTATTCAGCTTTAGCATTTCAGTCTCTAAGACCATCGTCACATGATATTCTTCCTTCCTGTGTCTCTGCTCCTGCATCTCTTCTCCTCTTTTTATGACACCAGTCAGTTTGGAGTAAGGACTCATCCTATTCCAATATGATCTCATCCTAACAACTAATTAGACCTGCACGGACCCCTATTTCCAAATAAGAGCATATTCTGAGGTACTTGCTGTTAGAACTTAAACATATGTTTTGGGGGGACAAAATTCAGCCCATAACCCATGCTCTGTTTCCTTCAGCCACAGACTCTGCATTTGCTGTTCCTGTTGCAGGAAACATTCTTCCCTCACTGTTTGTTTAGTTAGTTTTTATTTATCCTTCAATCTCAACTCAAAAGTCACTTTTCTGGAAGAGATTTCTCTTATACAGTATGTAAGTCAGCTTTCCCCATTATATACTGCCCCTATACCCCATATCTTTTCTTCATAAGAATGATCACAATTATATTTGTACTTATCTTTTATTATTTATGATCTTATATATTATTTACCCTAATGCCTAGCATAGGCACAAAGGAGGCATTCAATGTATAATTATTGATGTAAGTAATGAACGAAGGCATAAAAATAAGGATTTGCAATTTTTCTGATAGCACAAATAGGACTAGAAAAATTTACATTTTGGCAACGCTTAGCTTAATACTCCTGAACACAGGAAATTAGTAGCCTTTAAAGATTTCCTAAATTTAAGATTTTATTAACTTTTTGGAACTTTTATTCTTTTCCTCGTGATTCATCTCTTAGTGCCCTTGGCATGTTAGTACTCCAGAGTATTGACACTGTAGTCTTCTCGTTTCTAACATGATTTATTTTTATTTTGGTTTTAAGTTCTTTAATACAGGAGGCAAAAATTTAAAAATGGTTATTTGCAACTCTATTGTAAGGTATATTGTACACCTATGAAGTGTCAAAATAAACTAAAACTCTGAAATTCTATGAAGACATGCCAAAGCAATTTGTTTTCAATCTATCCATTGTGTTCAGTGTGTTATCATTTTCTTTACTTGTGTTAAAACTTCCTTTTGTCAAGATTCTATGTTGACACAATTGAGTAATGCAGAGCACATCAGATTTTCCACTGAGAGTACATAGTACACTTTCATCTTCACAGTCTCGTATTACCTCAGCATGTAACAGGGCAATTCTATTTAAACTAGAATACACATTCTTTCAGTTCTATTTTGTCCTATGCATCACGGAAATATTTTACCACAGATCTTATGTTTTAGTTCTAAAACATAATCTGTTGAAATTTTTGTCTGATTCTTTTTATTTATTGTTATACGAGTGCCAACTGACATAACCCAACTTACTGCAGCAAAACAGATAATGCAGGGGAGAAGGAAACTGAGAGACAAGGTGAAGAATATGCTATATTCCAAAAACCTAAGCCATGATGATATTTCCGGGACTTCACTTACATTATAGACTCTACTTCTTCCCCATTTGTTTCCTATTCATTTCAACTTAAATTATTTTCTAACAAAATGCTCTGCTTACATTTTTTTACCCTTCTACAATAAGACAAATAATAAGTTCATAAATATTACCTGCATAATAGAGGGAAAATATATATAATGCATATATTATATATAATGTATACATAATGTCTTTTAAATAATGAAGAAAAAATTTGTTTCTAAATCTATAGATTTCCCTTGAAAGCAAACTTAGAGATTAAAAAATGTGATCAGCTGCAGTGGCTCATGCCTGTAATCCCAGCACTTTGATAAGCCAAGAGGTAGAGATCACCTGAGGTCAGAAGTTTGAGACTAGCCTGGCCAACATGGTGAGTACCAAAAATATAAAAAATTAGCCAGGCATGGTGGTCAGGAGGCTAAGGCAGAAGAATTGCTTGAACCTGGGAAGCAGAGGTTGCACTGGCTAAGTTTCCTGAGGCCTACCCAGCCATATGAAACTGAGAGTCAATTAAACTTCTTTCCTTTATAAATGGCTCCATCTCAGGCAGTCCTTTATAGCAGTGTGAGAACAGACTAATACAGTAAATTGGTACTGGTAGAGTGGGGTACTGCTATTAAGATACCCAAAAAAGTGGGAGCGACTTTGGATCTGGGTAGCAGGCAGAGTTGGAACAGTTGGGATGGCTCAGAAGAAGAAAAGAAGATGCGAGAACGTTTGGAGCTTCCCTGAAACTGGTTGAATGGTTTTGACCAAAATGCTGATAGTAAAACGGACAATGCCTGTGGACCCCAATGAAGTCCAGTACAATGTTGTCCAGGCTGAGATGGTCTCAGATGGAGATGAGGAGCTTATTGGGAACTGAAGTAAAGGTGATTCTTGCTAAGCTTTAACTAACAGTTTGGCTGAATTTTGGGACTACAATATTATTTAATATCAAAAATGATAAACAAAACCAATAACAAAAAAAAGTGCAAAGAGGAAAATCTTATTTCCAAAGTTACCACATAATTATATACAAATGTCTAGTTTTTAACCAAAATAACGAGGCATATAAAGTAATAGGATAGTATGGCCAATGCAAAGGGAAACAAAAGAACAACAGAGACTGTGTCTGTTGAAGACCATGTTTACATATCTATTAGAAAAATCCTTTAAAATAACTATCTTAAGAATGGTCAAAGAACTAAAGGAAGATGTGAAGATATTCAAGAAAACAATGTATGAACAACATTGAAATACCAATAAAGATAGAGAAAACTCAAAAGAAACCAAAGAGGAATTCTGGAGCCAAAAATTACAGTAACTAAAATTACACATTTACTACAGGGATTCAAAGGTAGAACTGAGTAGGCAAAAGAACCCATGAACTTGAAGACAGGACAATGGGAATTGCTGAATCTGAAGTACAGAAAGAAAAAAATAAAAATAAAGAAAATTGACCCTGTGGAATCTAGGGATACTATCAAGTGGACCAAAATATGTATTGTGTAAGTCCCAGAAGGAGAAGAGAGAAATAAGAGTGGAGAGAATATTTGAATAACTAATACCTGACAACTTCCCAAATGTGATGAAAGACATGAATATCAACACCAAAGAAACTCAATGAACTCCAGGTAAAATGAAATCAAAGACACCCACACTGAGATATATGATAATGAAACTTTTGAAAGACAAAAATGAAAACGGAATCTTAAAAGCAATAAGAGAAAAGCAATTTGTCACATACACAGGATCCTCAATTAAATTATCAGCAGATTTTTCATCAGAAACCTTGGAGGCCTGAAGACAATGGGCTGATATATTCAAAAGCTAAAAGAAAGAACTGTCAACCAACTATCCTACATCCAGTAAAACCACCCTTCAAAACAGAGGGAGAAATAAAGACACTCCCAGATAAACAAAAGCTGAAGGAGCTAGTCAGCATTAGACTTGATCTGTGAGAAATGCTTAAGGAAGACCTACAGGATGAACTAAAACAAACAAACAAAAAATTAAACACTAACTCAAAGCTATATTAAGAAATAAAGATTTCAATAATGGTATACATGGGCAGTTATTAAAGCTCGTATTATTGTAAAAACAGTTTGTCACTCTAATTTTTGTTTTCTACATGATTTAAGAAACTAATAAATTTCTCTAAGAAACGATTATTAGTTTAAAAGCTAGTACTATTGTAATGTTGATTCAAAGCTTCAAATTTAGTTTTCTACATAATTTAAGAGACTAATACAATTAAAGTAATTAATAGTTCATGTTTTGGGTCACATAATATATGTAGATGTAATTTAGTGATATTAATAACTGAAAAAGATGAAGACAGAGGTCATGAAGAAGCAGAGTTTTCCATGTGTTATTGAAGTTAAACTGGCATAAATTTAGATTACAGTGTTGTAACTTTAGGATAAGTATAATTCCCATTGTAACCACAAAAAAAGTTATAGAATTACAAAAGAAATTGAGAAAGGTACATAAACAATTACTATGAAAAAAAGCAATAAACACAAAAAAGTATAGTTATGTCAAAAATAAGGGTCAAGGCATCAATGACAGACTGGATAGGGAAAATGTGGTACATATACACCATGGAATAGTACACAGCCGTCAAAAATGATGAGTTCGTGTCCTTTGTAGGGACATGGATGAATCTGGAAACCATCATTCTCAGCAAACTGACACAAGAGCAGAAAATCAAACACCGTGTATTCTCACTCATAGGCGGGTGTTGAACAGTGAGAACACATGGACACAAGGAGGGGAGCACCACACACTGGGGTCCATTGGGGGGAAATGGGGGAGGGACGAGGGGCTGGGGAGGTGGGAAGAGATAGCATGGGGAGAAATGACAGATACAGGTGAGGGGAAGGAAGGCAGCAAATCACACTGCCATGTGTGTACCTATGCAACAATCTTGCATGTTCTTTGCATGTACCCCAAAACCTAAAATGCAATAAAAAAATAAGGGGCAAGGAAGCTATAAGGCATATAGAAAACAAAAAGAAAATAACAGAAGTTAAGTTCTTCATTATTGATAAATATTTGAAATGTAAATAAACTAAACTCTCCAATCAAAAAGAAAGATTGCCAGGATGGATACAAAAAGAAAAACATAATCCAATTATATGATATCTATAAAAGACTCATTTGATCTAAAGACACACATAGATTAGAAACAGAAGGATGAAAAAGATACCATGCAAATAATTACCACAGAACAGGAATGGCTATACTAATATCAGACAAAATAGACTTTAAATTAAAAAAACGTTATAAGAGATAAAGAAAGACATTAAATATTGATGAAAAGTTCAAAACAGCAAGAAGATGTAACAATTATAAACATTTACTCACCTAATAATATACCATCAAGATATCTCAAGCAAAAACTGACAGAACTGAGAAGTGAAATAGACAGTTTTACAATAATAGCTGGAGACTTCAATGCCCCATTCTCAACAATGAATAGACAACAGGGCAGAAGATAAGTAAGAAAACAGAGGACTTAAACAGTAGAATAAACCTTTTATTCAGTGTGTGTGTAGGGTGTGTATAGGATCTGTGTGTGTGTGTGTGTGTGTGTGTGTGTGTGTGTGTGTGTGTGTTTCTTTTCTGCAAACGCCATCTACATTATTTTTTCCAATGTCATTATGATTGGCCTAAAAGTAAAAGAAACATTTCAGTTGAAGCTGAACCTACAGGAAATTGTATAGGTGATGAGATTTTATACATTATGAGAAGTCTATAGTACCTTGCACAAAAGTTTGGCAAAGTGTGTGTTTAAGGTCCTTTGGTAGGGGCAGATGTTGTCATTTCTGATGTTCTAGGTCTCCCTTTGCAAACAAGAATAAAAATAAGGCAATTTAAATAAATAATAGATTCCATCATCTAGTAACTTATTTATTTTATGAGCATCTGGAAATTATTTTCATAGAGCCAGTATCAGTAGATGCACTACTAGAAGTCACAAAGCCCTTGATTACATAAGATATACATACTTAAAAGCAAAAGCTGATAGACACACTAATCCAAAGGGAGCTGGAACTATTGTATCCCCAGTACTAGCATAAGAGGTAGCACGCATTAGGTGCTCAATGAGCAGCGAATGAATGAATTAGTGATAAAATGAATGCCAGGGCTTTGCCCTTTGTGTCAGACTTATGTCTTCTCAACATGGAAATTTTCAGGACATTGTTTTTATGATATTTTAAAGGTTCAAGAAAAAAACCATTATCTCAATATGTTCTTCACATGCACTACTCATAGGAGAAAAAAATTTTATTCATCATACTTGTCTTTCTTAAGTAAGCATTTTACTCTCCAAAATTAGGGCAAAAGTAGTTACAGCTAAGACCAAATTTTGTCCTCGATAATAATCAAATTCCCAACTGAAGGACACTGGAAAAGAAAAAGATGGATAGATATCTCAAAAAAAAATGAGAGTGCCTTTATGATAAATGCCATAACCAAGTAAAATTGCTTTCTTCCTGTCAGTAATGACCCTAGCATCCCTGATGTGTAACTTACATTTAACTGGCAACATTCTGGGCTACTCATATTAACTGCAACAGGCTGAACAGCTTGAACTTCAATAAAATGTGCATTAAGTGACTGAGTTAATTTAACCTCATTAATCCTCAACCCACTAGCACCATCTGAAGCCTTCCAAGAAGCCTGTGCTTCATCTGCAACATAAACATGTCCCTGTAAGAAATCAACACTCAAAATGTACTGAAACTCTAGCTCCCAAGTTGTCACTGAGGGGTAAATGGCTGTATAATTGCCAGGACCAGGCTCCAATTGCATTATATGATTCACTCAACCTTATTCTTGTTAACAGCAAGATGAGTTCCTGAAAAATAAATCTCTCTCTAAAAATTTAGAACTGCTTCTCTCTTGACTAAATATGCTCTATTTCATCAAAGAGCAGTATTCTCATTCAAGAGACTTCTTTACCTTATAACTCAAGAAACACATCTATGGCAAATAAAAGTCTATGCTCAATTAAAAGAAAAATTTAACCCCTCTGCCTCCTACATCTTCCCCTGTGTGGGACTAATTATAGAATTGGTAATAGCAGTTAATTTTCAGAATTTTTCTTGTAAAGGGCCAAAGTTTCAAAGTACCATAAGTCATCAACATAATTTCAATATTTAGTCAAATATTTACTGTTGTGCACGTAACATTTAATTTTGCATAATAGTATGGGACTTGTATGAAATTGATCTTGATCAACTTAAGAATGAGTCTAAATAAAGGCACATGATGTGTGCCACCTTGATATTTTATATTTAATGACATTGAGAACACCTTTTGGAGCCACACCAGGCCAATGTATGTGGCTCCAAATGTGTGTGGCTTCAATCTGGTTCAACTTTTATGTAACAGAGTTGTGAGTTGCTTTTCAGTCACTATGTACCCTAAGTCACATAACCTGAGCATGCCCAGATGAACCAAGAGTGCAACCACTGAAGGAACCTAAGTGGTCAGAGAAGAAGGGACTGGACAGGGCATGATGGCTCACACCTATAATCCCAGTACTTTGGAAGGCCAAGGCACGTGTGTCATTTAAGGTCAGGAGTTCGATGCCAGCTTGGCCAACATGGTGAGACTCCATTTCTACTAAAAATACAAAAATTAGCTGAGCATGGTGGAGCACACCTATAATTCCAGCTACTGGGGAGGCTCAGGTGAAACAATCACTTGAACCCAGGAGGCGGAGGTTACAGTGAGCCAAGATTGTGCCACTGCACTCCAGCCTGGGTGACAGAGTGAGATTCTACCTCAAAAAAAAAAAGGGACTGAATTAAGAAGCAGACAATTGGCCAAGTGCAGTGACTCACACCTGTAATCCCAGCACTTAGGGAGACTAAGGCAGGAGGATTGCTTGAGCCCAGGGGTTTCAGATCAGCCTGGGCAACATATGGAGAAATTTTGTCTCTACAAAAAAAAAAAAAAAAAAAAAAAAATTAGCCAGAGATGGTGGAGCATCTGTATTCCCAGATCCTTACCAGATACTTAAGAGGCTGAGGTGATAGGATCACTTGAGCCTGTGAAACTGAGGCTGCAGTGATTAGTAATCGTACCACTGCACTCCAGCCTGGGTGACAGAGTGGGGCCCTGCTCTCAAAAACAAAACAAAAAATAGGTAGACACTGCACGGACTGCTTGGCAGGATCCTGGATTAAATCGGATCAAGCTCTGGTGTCACCTCGTGGCAAGATGCAGTCAGATCATGCCTTCTGATATTATCTCATTGCAAGATCCAATCAGATCACACCTCATTACACTATGCATATAAAACCTGACCCAGTCCCCAGATCAGGGAAACACTGCTTTAGGAACATTCCCTGGGGTTCTCCCTACATGTTATTGTAAAATCCCCTTGCTAAATTCTCCTTGTTGTGGTCAGTGTTGATACTTACTTGGCAAACTCACCCCTTGTATGAGTAACACTGATTTTGGAGAGTCCCTGGTTCATTTTTTGCTTGCATTACTCTGGAACCAAGAAAATAAGTAGTATTGTATCTGAATGTGCCTTCATTTCTTGTAAAGAGACAGTGAATTCTAAACTGACTGGTCATTGGATCTGAATTGACATCACAGTTTACTTTTATGAGTATCACACAAATTTTAAGGCAGATAATATAACTGTTCTCTCTTCAGCTAGTGGGAATATATTCCCTACTATTAAGTTTTTGTAATTATCAAATCAGATAATTTATTCAAAGAACTTTATACCATACCATCTATACAAATGTAGCTACTTTTTCCCTTTATAGTCACAAGTTGGTGGGGATAAGATCTGTACGAAAAAGTTGGTAAAGCAAAATCCCAGGTAGATCCTACTCTGCACCAGCATTCCACAATACTTCTTAAAAGCTCCTGAGTTTTAAAATATAATTTATAATTTTATCACCAAGAAACATAACAAATATAGCAAAAACTCCATGAGTAAAAACATCTTTATTTTGAAAAGGAACTATCTTTCCATAATTAGTCAACTGATTTAAAATATTATAAGCAAAATTATCAGCCTGATGCATACTATTTTAAAAAACTATTAAAAACAGAATGTAAATCCTTAAGCCACTGAGTGGTCAAATGTCTCTCTCAAGTCAAATCTCAAACGTTTCACTTGGTAAAAAACTGCTTTCTTAGGTCAAATAACTTTATTAAATTTAGTTCCTTATCTTCTGATAAGGTAAGAATAAAAGCAAAATATATATTGTTATTCTAACACCTCTGTTAAGGCAGCAGTGTCCATAGTATATTTGTTTTATACCTGGATTTTTTTGATCAATTAACATGTAATTTTAATAAGTTAATACATTGCTGTTTCTCAATTTCATCAGTTTCAGGGAATTAAATGGTCATGAAGGTTTGTGCTGCTATCACCCTATAAAGTGAGCAGATGTCCCCAACTTTGGAGAAAGCAGTGTAGAAAAGAATTATTCCTAAGTCAGAAAAACACATTTTTGTAGCTCTCATCAACTATAAACTGAAACACCTTCTTGTTTGGCCAGTTTCAGTATTTTTCTTACCAGGTAAACTCTCTACTGGCAAGCAGTTTAAGGTTATTGCATTTAGAACTGTCGGTTCCAGAAATATGATAGTCTTTAAGTAAAACACTCTTTTTAAAAATATGTCATGCCAGCACTGTTCTGCTAAATTCATGGAAGACAGATTTTAAATTACTATTTAACTGAGTAAAATTTTACCCCAAGAAACAATTTATAAAAATAACATAAATCAGACATGATAAAATCAGTAATAAATATTGAGAATGAAGGATTTTAGAAAAGATAAGCTAACTTTAGAGGAGATAGAACAATTTACATTTCCAAACTGCAGTGTATAATATCCTTTAAATCATTGTAAGATGTTGAAAAATATAAATATATGCACATTCCTGGTATTACAGCCAAAATATATCACTTGATAGCTGCTCACCTTTACATATATGTATACATGCTTTAATAAAAGCCAGTTTTCCTTTTTAAAAAGTCTTTTATGCAATATATTTTTAAAGTAAAAAAAATTTACAACATATTCTTGGAACTATCCTAAATGCTACACATCTGCTATGATCAATTTCTGACCCTTGCTATTTAGGGAAAATAAATTACTCTTTCTGGATAATAATTTAAAAATTACACTAAGTCACGGTAATTCCCCGATGAAATAGAAAAGGGAAAACGGTCAGCCAACAACATTTCAAAATACTTCATCAACATCTTTAATATTTTCCCCACATATATTATTGCTCTAATCTCCTTTTATCCAGACTTAGTGCCATTCTTAAATGTATATATATTTCTCATCATGTTGTGGCATTCCAAACATCTGCCAGAGGCCCACATTAAAAATTGGTACCCAGCACTTTCAAGGTTTGTTACAGAAAAAAATCCTCTGAAGCTTATTTTTAATAAAATAAAAATAATTCCTCTAATCTGTTGGACATGATGGCCACCATAAATGTATCAAATAGTAATATGACAGTAAGGTATTAAAAGGCTTAGATCCTTGTAAAAGTTATTTTATGTCCATAATAATTTCATATTTCTTACCAAGAAAGTACTCAAAATCAGTATGAGAACAAAGCATAATTGCAAGACAAAACTGAATTATATCCTATTTATTATTACACGGATTGGTTAGGCAAGGAAAAGAGATCCATTTAATTTATTTCACCTGAAGAGTGTTTGTTGTAATGATAGAGATTGGATCAGAATCAAGGGCTAGCTAATATCTCTCCGTAAGGAGCCAAATCAGCATTCTTAATATCTCTGTTCTCTCTCCTTATCTATACCACTCATCTTTGCTAGGTAGTTTCCTCTGTTTATCCAGATTTTGCTCCTTCATAGCTTCAGTTTGTACATAGCTTCAGTATAGTGACTACTTAACAGTATCCTTTGGGCTGCTATACCTAATACTAACAGATTCTGGGTTTTCCAGTTCAAATTCCCAAGAGTTAGATTCTGATTGACCTAATTTACCCATTTACTACAGAACAAGTCACAGACTGCTATTAAACATTTTATTGGCTGCACTTTTCTTACCATCAGTTTTCATTCCTAGTCCATGGAACTGTGGCTAGGAGATAAAATCTTGAGGCACAAAAATAGCCACAACGGTAAAAGGGACTGAGTAAAATACATTACCTAGAAAAATTGTGTAAGCATTAACTGAAAACTTTATTTTGCCATACATAAAGACATTTACTTTATTTTAACAAGGCATGCTACAACAAATCTTGCCTAGGAATCCAGTCAAGCAGGTTTCTGCAATACCAACAAACATCTTACAAAACTGGCTGGAACATCAACTTTCATTTCGGATATGTGAGAATCTGGCCAACTTACTATAACTTTTCCAAATTTATCATTTAAAAAAAGAGAGATCATTCCTCCAGTGATTCCTGTGTAGTATTTTTATGTGGATTAAATTTATAGTGCTGTCTAAATAAATGTATAGCAATTAGAGCTAAGCATTCAGAAGATTGCTGCTTTAGACACTGACAGCTGTTTCAACAGAAGTCTAGGATTTACCGAATTTAGTAAGCAATTTTAGTATGTCTTGATATAGTTTCATGTAGCATGAAATGATCAGACTATCGTATTTGGTGAAGAATCTCGGCTCTATCCTGCCTGACCAAAAAGAACAGGTACACTAAGTGTTTCTATGAATATAATTTCACAATTTTCAACACAATGCATGCTGTTTATTCAGTGTACTTTTTCTGTTGAGCATTGAAAGGGAATCCTAGTCAGTAACAGGCATATTTAACATTTATGTAATTGCTTTATAAGTTGAAACATACTTTCACATGGATTAATTCACATATACACATAGCAACACTTATTTTATAAAGAAGAAAACCAGGACTTCAGAGGTTTCCTCAAGTAGGACTTAAGTAACATAGTCTGTAAATGGCAGTGCCAGTATTCAATTCTTTTAAATCATTTGTGAATTACTAGCAAAGGATTATGCCTCTAGAGACACATGCTTGGGTCAATAGCATGAAAAAAAAAATAGAGCAAAATATAGAAACATTTGAAATCCAAAGTATTTGAGGCTGGGATCATGGCCCAAGAAAGAGAAGGTAACTGGAATTTCATATGGAAATGACTGATTTCAAAGAGATTGGTATTAATTTGAGTTTGATCTTTTTAAACTCATAAGATTAATTTCATTTTTATTTTGCATACAAATCTCAAAATATTGGCATTAGTTTCTTAAACACTCTGTGAAAAAGAATTCTGAGATCACATTTAAGCTCAGTGAGAAGAGTGCCATGATGGATTAGGAATGTCTGCCATAGACATGAGAATTGAGAATGAATAAAAATGTGAATGTGCAAAAAGCAGAAATTGGACCCCTCCCTGACACCTGACACTAAAATTAACTCCAGATGGATTAAGGACTTAAGCATAAGGCCTAAAACCATAAAAATCCTAGAAGAAAACCGAGGCAAAACCATCCAGGACATAGGCATAGGCAAGGAATTCATGACTAAAACACCAAAAGCAATGGCAACAAAAGCCAAAATAGACAAATGGGATCTAATTAAACGTCAGGGCTTCTGTACAGCAAAATAAACAATCATTAGAGCTAACCAGCAAATAGAACTGGGAAAAAATTTTGCAATCTACTCATTCGACAAAGGGCTAATATCCAGAATCTACTAAGAACTAAAACAGATTTACAAGAAACAAACAAACCCATCCAAAAGTGGGCAAAGGATCCAAACAGACACTTTTCAAAAGAAGACATTTACGCAGCCAAAAAACATATGAAAAAATGTTCATCATCACTGATCATTAGAGAAATGCAAATCAAAACCACATTGAGATACCACCTCATGCCAGTTAGAAAGGCAATCATTAAAAAATCTGGAGACAACAGATGTTGGAGAGGATGTGGAGAAATAGGAACACTTTTACGCTGTTGGTAGGAGTGTAAATTAGTTCAACCATTGTGGAAGACAGTGTGGCAATTCCTCAAGGATCTAGAAATAGAAATTCCATTTGAGCCAGCAATCCCATTACTGGGTATATACACAAAGGACTATAAATAATTCTATTATAAGGACACATGCACACATATGTTCATGGCAGCACTGTTTACAATAGTAGAGACCTGGAACCAACCCAAATGCCCATCAATGATAGACTGGACAAAGAAAATGTGGCACATATACACCATGAAATAATATGCAGCTATAAAAAATGATGAGTTCATGTCCTTTGCAGGGACATGGATGAATCTGGAAACCATCATTCTCAGCAAACTGATGCAAGAACAGAAAATCAAACACTGCATGCTCACTCATAGGTGGGAGATGAACAATGAGAACATATGGACACAGAGAGGGGAGCATCACACACTGGGGTCTTTTGGTGGGAAATGGGGAGGGTGGGGAGAGATAACATGGGGAGAAATGTCAGGTATAGGTGATGGGGGGATGGAGGCGGCAAACCACCTTGCCATGAATGTACCTATGTAACAATCTTGCATGACCTGCACATGTACCTCAGAATCTAAAGTACAATTAAAAAAAAAAAAAATGTGAGTGTTGCATCATTGCCAACTCTGACTTTGACTTACCATTATCTGGTTGATATATACACATACCTCTCCTGCCACAGAGTTCTGCCTAGTATGTAGGATTAGAAACTATAAGGGTCCAAAGTGCCAATCCACAAATCATCAGCAAATGTTTGGAGATGTTTTCAAGCTGTGAATTATCCCGTCGATTCTATGTTCTTGGTTAGGGGATCATAATAAAAAAGTTACTGAAACTAACATGAAGTCAAATTTTAAAGTCAACTCAATAGCAACTGTGTCTCTAGTGTGGAACACTGCCATGAAGACATGCCCTTCAAATCTCTGGCAAACTTATTCCCAGTAAATACTGTCCTTTCTCTGTCATCACTAGGAATGGAGCCAGGTGAAGGGAGATTTGGATGAGGAGGTGAGAGAAACTAGGAGCTCAGAAATAATTTCCAGATATTTCTAAAAGATTTAAATTTTAATATAAGCATGTACTTCCCAAATGTGCTTTGCTAACTCTTCAAAGGAATCATCCCTACAGAAGCAAGGGCAGAAGAGACAGGGCCTTGGTCATCAGTCCCTTGCTCAGCCATGAACCCCAATCAAAAGATTGAGATCTCCTGGATAATTTCACAGTTTTCTCTGTGGATGTCTGGCATTTCCCACCATGGAATGGTGTACAGGTGGCATAACCACCTCCTTTCCCATTCACTTTTAGCTCTCAATATTTTATCCCCATCAGGAATACAAGTCTTTGGTAAAGTGAAAATGATACTTCTTTACAAAAATCTAGAGACATCTTGGTTTAAACTGTCGAATTATGTCAGTGCTCACACATCTAACAATTTCTTACTAGTTCATAGTATAATAATTTCGCCCAAAGCTCTTTCCCACATTTCATCAAAAAGTACACAATTGTAAGATCTTATAGTATTAAGATAATAACTTTTAAGAAGTGTCCACATTCACTAGTTTGTTATTAAACAAATTCTGAAATGATTAAAATTAAAATATGCTGGTCAAAAGACATAAATTACGGGCTCAGTGACAAATTTTATTAGGCATTTCTTTTACTCATTAAGGTATACTATTTCTATAAATAAGAGTTTTATGGATATGGCTATGAAATCAGATTCTATAATGTAAAATATTTTATTGCCCTCCACAGAATTCATTACCATCTATAATTCAAAGAACTATGAAATAAAATTATAAAGTACTATGTATGGTATTATCCTTTACTATGTATAAATAAATTTATACATAGGGTATTTTATATGCATAAAACTGAAAGGATAGGTTCTACACTGCCTAAATTATCCATGTTGTTTGAATTTTTATAAGAATTCATTAATTTTAATATTGGGATAAATAATAAAGATACTGTGAGCAAATAAAAAGCAATTTCGGTCACTTCTGCATGATATTTGCTTACTATATATATCACAATCACAAAATCTTCAGGACAAGTTTGCAAATGAATGTATTTTAGTTTTTGTTCTTTCACATGCTAAGATAAAATATATAGTAATCCTTAACGTGACTAATTAATAAAATATGATGTTTATAGATAGCATGTTAGAACAACCTATATTTTTTAAATGAATTTAAGATAACTCTCTATTTTAGAAAAATTTAGTAACTTTTCCAATGTCTTGTTCATGGCAATCTTATTACTTCTAATCTAATACTCCTTGAGACATAGAAAATTATGTGTTGTGATTTAAAGCACTTAGGAAATAACTTTGAAACAGTAGAATTAATAATATTCCTACTATAGGAATGCCAAAACGCCTCAAATAGTATATAGAGGTGAATTTTTTACATTAACACAATGTGTTATTTCTAATATTTTAAGCTGATAAAAATATATTGTGATTCTGAATGTATTATTTATGAGAAAGAACCCAGAAAAATGATAGAAAGAAGAGACCTGAAACATAAAACCCGAAGTCATAAAGCAGAGAAGCTTGTAGCCAAAAATTCTACACTTGACGAATAAGGAAAGCACTTTATTTTTGTTTGAAACTAGGATAATGAAAATGAACTTCACCTACTTTACAATGTTGTCCCAGCCTGGCCATGAGCAACAGACTGTTATTTCTACTTCTCAAGTCCACTTTATTATTAATATAAATATTTCAAAGGATAAATTCAGATACTGAAAATTAACACAATGACCCTCTGAAGGATCCTACAAGTAGCAAATTGAACAGCGACAAGAATCCGAAGTCCAATCATTAATAATAAGGGTGAGCCAATGCAGAAGCAATGATTAACCCACCCTCAGCAAACATTTTGAAGTATTATTCCAACCAAGGTAACAGAGGTTCAAGAAAACTAAGAAAATAAACAACAACAACAAAAAAAATGAGGTAATTCTCAAAGCAGAAAATGTAATAATTATTAAATGAAAAATAAAATGTACAGAAATAGAGGTGTAAATACTTTTTATATAATCATAGTAGTGGAAAAAATGACTATAAATTTAACAAAAATATTTAATGTCACTATACATAAGGAAGCAAGAAAGAAGAATATAAGAGGAAAAATTTACAATTACCACAAAAGGAAGTCCATAGATAATATCCAAAAATGACCAAGCAAAATATTGTAGTATATAATTATGTAGCCATATAGAGGTAAATGACAGAAGAAATAACAAAAAGAGTTCGATAACAGGGTCCCTGTTGGTGAGCTAGAAGATAATTTGAGGAAGGTGACAGACATGACCATCTTTAATGACTTTTAGCATTGACATTTTAAACTATGAGTAGGTATTAATTTAATTTAGAATATTCTTAAAACATTATAAAGGTAAATGCAGCACTTCAACAAGCAAAACCCACCACTTCCTGAGTGAATGTAATAATCTCATAGAATTTGAAATCTTTCCACATATATATTGAAAATTTTTAGATTTTAGTTAACATCTCTTGAGAATTGTGATGACAGATATTGCCCTAAAGGCCTTTGAGAGTTTGTGAAAATACAGGCTAAAATAAAATTCAGAAAATGCATTTATATATTCTCTTTAATGAGTGTCTGTGCTATAATTAATTCTATCATCTGAAGCTTCCAGATTGTCTTGATGCTGACATTCAAAATTTTTTGTATTGTAAAAAAGCAAAGGCTCATTTTTAGACATCAAAAAGTCTCAGGTGTGTTAAAACCTAGAGCTCCATTTTACATTCCTTCTTGGTCCCTTTAATTCAATTCTGTGACTCAAAATGCTTCAAAATTTGATCTGTGTGTTGTCCAAATGCTGCCTATAGCCTAGTGAGAGATTTAATATTGTTTATTGCCAAATATGTCTCCAAAAGTTTTAATCCCCTTATCTCCCCATTACTGGTTTGTAAAGCAGGCTAATGCCAATATTGGAGTCAGAATGCGCCAATGCAGAAGCAATTCTAAATCAGAGGAAACAAACTTGTCAGTTGCTGGAGTCTTAGCAGGATATTTTAAACTACTTTTTGAAACTTTTAAGAATAGTAAGACCTAAAGTCTTTTTTCAATAACACTTGTAAACCAGATTCTTGTAGAAAATTGTATTTACTGTGTCGAATTTGCTGGAGCTTAAATTTTACTTTTGAAGTAATTATAATAGAGAAATAACAATTAATAGAACTAATATCCTAGTCCCAGTTCTATCATTCATTTAATATACTATTAAACAAACAGTGAATAAATACCTCAGAGCCCCGTCCTAAGATACTATATGGATATGTCAAGTGGAAGGTATACAGGAAGATTAACTCCCTAGAAAGTAAAATCAAATTATGCGCCCTTTGAGTTTATAGATTTTCACACAATTTTAAGCCCTTAATTAAAAGGTAATGTCAGACCTTAAAATTTTTCCTTTCAGAAAATGACTCATATTTATTGAATGATTATTACAGAGTTTAAACTCTGCTTTATCTTAAGCTCAGATTTTAACAATTACATGTAATCATATAGAACATGTGAAATGCAGGGAAACAAATTAATGTTGCTCAGAGTTTGATCTGACCTTAGTCACCTGTATCTTTTATAATCTAAGCATTTGGACTGTCAACTCCTATTTGGTTATTGCTGAAGGTGGAGGTGTTGATAAGTCAAAAAAGCCCACTTTGAAACTTCTATGCTATAAAGGAATTATTTTATCCATATATCTTATTGTCAAGAACTGACGGGCATCCTACTTCACTAATTCCTTGACTGGTTTCTTATTTCTTAGTCTCTGTACCATCTCATATCTCTAAGGCACTTTGCTAAATATCTGGCATAGAATTCAGTTTTAAAGTAATAAAAGCAATAAATATGGTAAGAAAGCAAGAACTTCAAGGTCTATAAGGAAAGTCACCCAATATAGCTCTCTTTTAATCCATTAATAAAGACAGAGCAGGGAAACAAAACATCTATTCATTAGCTCCTGGGTGTCCCAGGAATATTTTTATTCTATTCTATTAAATTTTGCTCAGTTGAAGAGTATTTTGAAAGCTATAAAGGTTTAAAAACCTGACAGTCATAATAAGTAGTGATGGGTGAATTCAGTTGCTTAATTATAGACATCTGAGAAATGGATAGCATTACAGTGGTTACTGTTACTTTATTTAAGATAGAAATTACAGTGCACAAAATTTAATTCACTTTTTCTAGTAAAATCTCTCTCCTACTTAGGTAAACTAATGACACTGCCTTACATCCACTAAGGCAAACATTATGTCTCTAATCTTTCTTTTATATGAATGAATATAGTATGCTTTCTCTCAAATCTAAATCATTCAATACCTCTTCAATGTCTCCTGCACTCATATTCAACTCAAAATAACTAATAATCATTCATTTAATCCTAACAGAACTTCCATTTCTGTAATCAGACATTCTTTGTATTTTCTAATTTTCTCACAATTAGTTTGTCTTAAAGCACATTCCACATTTTATTCCACCTAATATTCCTAAGCATGAACACACAATGGCATAATCATTGAAGGAAAAATGTGAATTTTATTTCTTCCTCATTTGATTAGCTTTTTCCTTTGAAACAATTGAAGAAAAGATTATCACAACTTTCAAGCTTTCCCTTTCTCATTTCTTCCCAAATTATTCTAGAAATTCATCCCAGTCCCAAGTAAAATCCCAGCAGTCCTTTAAAATTTGCCAAACAAATTCTAAAATTTATATGGAATTTTAAAGAACCTAAAATAGCAAAAAACAATTTTGATAAAGTGAAACAAAGTTGGAAAATTAACACTTCCTGATTTCAAAATTTATTATAATGCTATAGTGTGTTATTGTTATCAAAATCAACATATATCGTTATCAAAATCAACAAATCGATCAATGGAATACAACAGAGAATCCAAATATAAACCCCTATGTAAATCAACAATTAATTTTTTACAAAGGTACAACAATAACTCAGTGGAGAAATAATGATCTTTGAGTTCTTACATAAATGAGTTCTTAGATAAAACACTGAAAGTATGACCCATAAAAGACAAAAATAATAAATTCAACTTCATCTGCTATAGTCTGAATGTCTATGTCTCCTCAAAAATTCACATGTTGAATTCTACACCTTAAGGTGATTATACTAGGAGGTCAGACATTTTGGGAGGGATTAGTGCTCTTGTAAAATAAGCCCAAAGAATCTGGTTCACCCCTTTCACTATGTGAGGGCACAGTGAGAATGCACTTTCTGTGAGTCAGAAGTAAGCTGTCACCAAGCACCAAATCTGCCATCATCTTTATCTTGAACTTTCCAGCTTCTAGAACTGTAAGTAAGCAATTTCATTGGTTTACAAACTACTTAATTTATAGTATTTTGTTATAGCAACATGAATAAACTAAGACATTATCAAAATTAAAAAAACTTTTCCTTTGCAAAAGACATTGTTAAGAAAATTAAAAGATAACCTATGTAAACTGAGAGAAAATGTCTGTAAGTCACATATTAAGCAAAGAATTTATACATAAAATATGTAAACAAATTTCAATAAGAAGAAAATCAATAACCCTTCAAAACAACCAACAATTAAGCAACAAAATGGCAGTTTTAAGTTAGTAGTTATCAACAATATTGATAGCATGTAAAATGCACATGAACTAGGTAGCATGTAAGTAGACTAAATTACTCAATTAAAAGACAGAGTGGTTAAAAGGATAGAAACAAGACCCAACAATAGGCTGCATACAAGGAACCCTTATAAAGACAGAGAAAGATTGAAGATGAAGGGATGGGAAAATATATTTGATGCAAGTGGAAACCAAAATAGAGCAAGAATAGCTATACTTACATCTGATAAAATAGACCAAATGTCAAAGACTGTAAAAAGTGAAAAATATTATTACATAATAATAAAGGTCAATTTATATAAATACTATATAAAGCATATATATATAATATAAAGCAACATTATCTAAAGCAAACATTTATATAAAGAAAATATTAATAGACCTAAAAAGAGGTCTAGATTGCACTACTATAATAGTAGGGGACTTCAACACCCCCAGCTCAATAATGAACAGATATCCCAGATAGAACATTAATAAATATTGGAATTAAACTACATATTAGACAAAATAGGCTGAACTTACTTCTACAGAAGATTTCACCCAAGGGTCACCGAATGCATTCTTTTCATCAGCACATGAAACAATCATCAAAAAAGACCATACCTTCGGCAACAAAACAAGCCTCAACAAATTCAAAAGACTGGCTATCATATCAAGTATCTTTTCTGACCATAGTTGAATAAAACTAGAAATCAATACCAAGAAAGACTATGAAAACTACAGAAAAATATGGAAATTAAACAACATGCTCCTGAACAACCAATAGTTGATAAGGAAATTAACAATAAAATTTAAAAATCTCTTGAAACCAATGAAAATGGAAATATAACATACCAAAATCTATGGGATGTAGCAAAAGCATTACTAAGAGAAAGTTCATAGCAATAAGCCCCTATATCAAAAAGCTGAAGAATTCAAATAAACAATCTAAAAATGTACCTCAAGAAACTAGAAAAAAAAAACAACAGAATTCACTTCACTGCTAAAATCTACCAAAACTTAAAAAATAATACTACTTCTACTCAAACTCTGCAAAACAATTAAAGAGGAGGGGATACTTCCAGCAAGAACCTGATACCAAAACCAGACAAGGACATAACTGAAAAAGAAAACTACAGGCCAATAACACTGATGAACACAGAGGCAAAAATCCTCAATGAAATACTAGCAAACCAAATTCCACTACATATCAAAAAAAAAAAAAAAAAAAAATCACTCACCAGAATCAAGTGACACTCATCACAGGCAGCTGTGGTTCAACACATGTAAATCAATGTGATACATCACATCAACAGAACCAAGAACCAAAACAAAAATCATTTCAATAGATGCAGAAAAAGCATATGATAAAATGTATAACATATCTTTATGAGAAAAATTACCAACAAACTGAGTATAGAAGGAACATAATAAAAGTTAAATAAAACAAACCTACACCTAACATAATAATGAATAGGGAAAAAATGAAAATGTTTCCTTTAAGATCTGGAACACAACAAGGATGCTCACTTTTACTGCTTTTATACAACATAACACTGGAAGTGCTAGCCAGAGCAAACAAGAAAAAGACATAAAGGGCATCCAAATTGAAAAGGAAGAAGTCAAATGATCTTTTATTTTAGATGACATCATCTTATATTTAGAAAACCTGAAAGATTATATTAAAAAACTGTTGAGCTGATAAATAAATTCACTAAATTTGTAGGATATAAAATTAACACGCAAAAATTAGAAGTATTTATATACACAAACAGCAAATAACCTTAAAAAATCAAGAAAGCAGTCCCATTTTAAATAGCTGCAAAAAAATAAAATACATAGAATTAACTTACTCAAAGAAGTAAAATATCTATGCAAGGAAAATTATAAAATGTTGATTAAAAAATGGACAAGGAAACAAAAAGTAGAAAGATTTTCTATGCTTGTAGATTGAAAGAATATTGTTAAAATAAGCAATGCTAATAAAAGCAAACTATAGGTTCAGTGCAATCCCCATCAAAATATTTTTTCACAGAAATAAAAAAAATCTAAAATTTATATGAAAACACAAAAGACTCCAAATATTCAAAGCAATACTGAGCAAAAAGAACAAAGCTAGAGGTATGGCACTTCCTGTCTTTAAAATATACTACAAAGCTATAATAACCAAATAAGCATGGCACTGGCACAAAAACAGACACATGACCAATGGAACAGAATACAGACCTTAGATATAAATGCATGCATTTACAGCCATCTCATTTTTTACAAAGGTGACAATAACATACAATAGGAAAAGGACAAACTCTTCAACAAATTCTACTGGCGAAACTGTATAACCATTTGCAGAAGAACAAAATCAGATCCCTATTTCTCATCATACACAAAAATCAAATTAAAATAAATTAAAAACTCAAATCTAAGATCTGAAAATATGAAGCTAATAGGAAAAAACATTGGGTAAATGCTCCAGGACTTTGGTCTGAGCAAAGATATTTTGTGTAAGACTTCAAAAGGACAGGCAACTACAGCAAAAATAGACAAATGGGATTATATCCAACTAAAAAGCTTCTTCACAGCAAAGGAAACACTCAATTGAGTGAAGAGACAACACACAGAATGGAAGAAAATATTAATAACACATCTGTCTGACAAAAGATGAATAACCAGAATATATAAGGAACTGAAATAACTCAACAGCAAAAAAAAAAAAAAAAAAAAAAAATCAAAAAAATCTGCTTTTAAAATGGGCAAAAGATCTGAATAGACATTTCTCAAGACAAATTACCAACAGTAACATGAAAAACTGTTCAACATCACAGGCTAATTTTTAAAAAAGTAAACCTTTTTATTAACCATTCTCCTACTTGTAACCCTTTTTTAATAGATTTATATTGCTTTTCAGAGGAAATTTCAAACATTAGTATGGTTATGTCGCTCTATAATCTCTATCTCCAGTCTTAACTCACATCATTCTCACTCCTTTCTATACTTCATTCCTTGAAAGTATTGCACCTTTGCACATAATGTTCTTGTTACTAAAATGCATTTACTCCTTCTTTCCTGCAATCTTTTTACAAATTATTTCCTGTTTATTATTTTAATCTCAAATGAAACAGAACACCTTTAGAGAAGGTTTTGCTATTCTATTTATGTTGAGATGTTATAATCTCTCATAATTATAATACTTTACTGTGGTTTTTCCTATTTGAAAATAGTTAATTTATTTATTGTTATTTTAAGTACTCATTTTCATCTCAATGCTATAATCTTCAATAAGCAAACAATCATACCCGTTTTGTTTACCATTGTATTCCTGGAACCTACCTAGTGTCTGGTATATTAAAAAGGTTCAATAAATATTTATTTGAGGGATAAAACATTCTTCCATTATAGATACAAAAAGTGGAACTTATGGATAACAAAACTTGTTTCTAAGTCACACTGTTAGAGGAAGAACAAAGATTAGAATGTAAGTATATAGAACTTTGACGTCCATTCACTTATTCAGCTCAGCCACTCCCTTCTTACAACTGTCTCAGCTACTCAAGTACACAGAGGAACTTAAGACAGGTTTGTTCATCCTTTCCCTTTAGTTTTAGTAGCTTTAAGTGACAGTTACAAATAGTGGCTACTATCTCAATACAGTGCCAATTCACTGAGCGAACAGCTTCCATTCCCCTTATACAGTGGCAATTCTAGATGATCAATGAGAATGACAGCCAGAATATGTATGGCATGTCAGCACAATCGATGAACACAAATGTTTTTAAAGAATGGAGTTTATTCTCCATTTTGTCCAGCAGCTGGCAAAACTACAGCTGGCAACTGTAATGAATTATTTGCCACATGCAGGTGGTGAAAATAAATAAATTACAAACACATGAAAATGTGGTTTTCAACTATTCCATGGTTCTACCATGTTGGCCAGGGAAGAAGTGGAATTTCTATTGGCTTGGATTTTTTACATTTGAATCAAATGAGTTCAAATTGGGGTCAAGACTTAAAAAAAAAAATGTATAGCTTGTCCTTCTGCATCTGCACTATTTCATTTCCAGACTATTAGATTTATTGAGTTATATATGCATAACTTCAATAAAAACTGCTGGGCATTAGTGTTTATTTTATTCTACTATTAAATGATTTTCTAATATACCTTAGTAACTTACTTTTCATCTCTTCATAAATTTTGACAACGCTTTTGTCAGAATTTTGAAAATAAAAAATGCTGAAGTGATGTCTTTATCCCATCAGTTGTCTCTCAAGAAGAGGTAAGCTTGCTATAAATACAAAAAATGATGTCTGTGAAAATCAAGGAGTTGATGTTTAATACGATAGGGCTCTGTGGTAAAAAATGTTAATGTTTTTTGTTGTTCTTTTAATTTATCATTTTTATTTTTCATTTCATGTATTTATATGAGATTTTGATTGGGTTTGCTAAGCAATTTTTATTAAGTCTGTTGTTGCCCTTTCTATTTACTCCTACCCTGTGTTGCTAAAGAGAGAAAATCAATTAAAAAATAAATTATATAAAAGAGATAAATCTAATTTCAAATTTGTATATACATATATAATATAATACAATTAATGTCATATAACACTGTATAATACAAATGATATGTATGAAAGAAATGAAGGTGTCGTTTTGTCTAGATGATGTGTGGCCGTAGATATTCCCTTACCTTAAATGGAAAAATTAAGAGAAAACAGAAAAGACTCATCCAAATCTATCCTAACCAAGTCACATAGATTTAATTAAATCTTCACTCTTAAAACAACGCTATAAAGAGAACTCTAACTTTCCCTTCCTCACAATTCTCTTACCCTTCATTGTGAGGCAGAGTACTCCCTTGCGATACTTTCTACCTTAATAAATACTACAAGAAAAGGGTGAAATAATATTGGCTTCTATCAATTATGGGCTGCCAGCTTTGGGCCTTAGCTTTTCTTGCTTATTAAGGAGCTAGAACTCTAACTTTCCCTTCCTCACAATTCTCTTACCCTTCATTGTGAGGCAGAGTACTCCCTTGCGATACTTTCTACCTTAATAAATACTACAAGAAAAGGGTGAAATAATATTGGCTTCTATCAATTATGGGCTGCCAGCTTTGGGCCTTAGCTTTTCTTGCTTATTAAGGAGCTAGAACCCAAAGAATCAGTTCAGGCCTCAATCTGATTCTTAAAATAATATATACAGCTCATTGCCAACATGCAGTCTGCCTTGGTTATATCCCTCTCCTGTCACCAAGATTGGGATGGAGGTGGGTATTTAACTCTATGACACTGAATACTACTGCATCAGATACAAGGGGTTTTTTTACTTTCAAAAAAAAACTTGAACATATCTGGTGTTCTAATGTCTCCTTTAATAGGTTACCGTATTAATCTGTTTTCACACTGCTATAAAGATATACTCAACACTCAGTAATTTACAAAGAAAAGAGTTTAACTGACAGTTCTGCATGTCTAGGGAGGTCTCAGGAAACTTACAGCCATGGCAGAAGGAGAAGAGGAATGTCTTACATGTCTTCTTTCATGCAAAAGCAGGAAAAATTGCCTTATAAAACCATTAGACCTCATGAGAACTCACTCATTATCATGAGAACAGCATGGGGAAAAATGGTCCCATGATCCAGTGACCTCCCTCCTGGTCCCTCCCTTGACATGTGGGAATTAGGAGGACTACCATTTAAGATGATACTTGGGTTGGGACACTGCACAAAACCATGTCAGTTACCTATCATCCACTTTTCCCTTCCTTTTTAGAATGTTTTATTCATTCATCAAACATTTGCAGAACCCTTACTCTGTCCCAGACTCACAGCCACACGTCTCTTACAGTGAAAAATATGGAGACTGTCCTCCCCTTGCAGAGATCAGATAACTAACATGAACATCAAAACAAGACAATTACAAGCTTGATTTGTGGTTTTCCACTTACCATTCAAAACTTGCATGATTCTTCCTGCATACACCTCTTCAGAATAATCTTTCGATAACTATATTTTTAATTTTTTAAGGAATAATAACCTTTACAGGTATATGCTACTAATGGTTTTTACAATACCTCCTGGAATGCCATAAAATACATTTAAAACTAATTCTCCTCACTGTTAGTATAATTAGAGAGTCTATTCCAAAATTTGTTCCCTCTCTGGTTAAAAAATAATGAAGCTTAGGAGGCACAAGGTGCATTATAGTTAAATTTTAGTATTTTTTTATTTTCTTCACTAATTCCAGTAATATTGTAAAAGACAATGTAAAAGAGGTAATCTAGTAGTTTCTGGCCCCCTGTAAAATTAAAAAAAAAAAAAAAGAGGAAATAATTTTGTGGACTAGTTATAGTCCAATGTGGTTCTCACCCTTACAAGATAATTAAAATCATTTTGGGAACACACAAAACAAAACTTGTCCAGGTCCTTCATTCGCATTGATATTACTTTGTATTACTCCAAGTGATTCTACAGCTAAAATTAAGCTATAACCCACAAATCCAACATAACTTTTACTTACGATTTCTGCACTTTCTCTGTCAAATGCTCCTTCCCAACTTATTTTTTCTAAACAAAACTTATATTTTGGGCCGGGCGCGGTGGCTCAAGCCTGTAATCCCAGCACTCTGGGAGGCCGAGGCGGGCGGATCACGAGGTCAAGAGATCGAGACCATCCTGGTCAACATGGTGAAACCCCGTCTCTACTAAAAACACAAAAAATTAGCTGGGCATGGTGGCGCGTGCCTGTAATCCCAGCTACTCAGGAGGCTGAGGCAGGAGAATTGCCTGAACCCAGGGGGCGGAGGTTGCGGTGAGCCGAGATCGCGCCATTGCACTCTAGCCTGGGTAACAAGAGTGAAACTCTGTCTCACAAAAAAAAAAAAAAAAAAAAAAAAAAAAAAAAAAAAAAAAAAAACTTATATTTTAAAACAGTTCTCGGTTCACAGCAAACCTGAGCAGAAGGTACAGAGTACAGGGATTTCCTGAATCCCCCTGCCCCTAGACAGGCACGGCTTTCCCCATATAAACATCCCCCACCAGAGTGGTGCATATTAAAATTTATGAACCTACATTGACATATCATTATCACCTAGAACCACACTTTACATTAGGGGTCACATTTGTTGTGTATATTTTAAGAGTTTGGACAAATTTATAATTGGCATGTACTTTTTCACCATTATAGTATCATACACAGTATTTTCCCTCCCTTAAAAATCCTCTGCACACCACCTATTGATTTCTCCTTTCCCCTTAACGTCAAACAACCATAAATCTTTTTTACTAAGTCCATAGATTTTCATTTTCAAAATGTCATATAGTTGAAATCATATATTAATGTAGCCTTTTCAAGCTGATTTCTTTCATTTAGTAATATGCCTTTAAGTTTCCTCCATGTATTTTCATGCCATAATAGCTCATGACTTTTTGTCCTAAAGAATATTTCACTGTAGCCGGGCGCAGTGGCTCAAGCCTGTAATCCCAGCACTTTGGGAGGCCGAGGCGGGTGGATCACAAGGTCAGGAGATTGAGACCATCCTGGTCAACATGGTGAAACCCCGCCTCTACTAAAAATACAAAAAATTAGCTAGGCATGGTGGCGCGTGCCTGTAATCCCAGCTACTCAGGAGGCTGAGGCAGGAGAATTGCCTGAACCCAGGAGGCGGAGGTTGCGGTGAGCCGAGATCACGCCATTGCACTCCAGCCTGGGTACCAAGAGCGAAACTCCGTCTCGGAAAAAAAAAAAAAAAAAGAATATTTCACTGTCTAAATACACAAGACTTGCTTATACATTGACCTACTGAAGGGCATCTTGGTTGCTTTTAAGTAATGAATAAACCTGCTATAAACATCCTTGTTTAGGTATTTGTGTGGACACACGTTTTCAACTTCTTTTGGTTAACACTAGGGATTTGTGATTGCTGCATCATATGGTAAAAATATGGAGTTTTGTAAGAAACTGCCAAACTGTCTTCAGAAGTGACTGTACCATTTTGTATTCACCAGCAATCAATAAATGAGAGTTCCCATTGCTCCACATCCTCATGAGCATTTGATGTTGTAAGAGGTCTCAATCTTGGACCTTATAATAAATATGTAACAGTGTCTCCTTCTTGTTGTAATTTGCATTTCTCTGATGCCATAAAATTTTCATATATGTATTTTTCATCTTTATATCTTCTTTAGTGAGGTGTACATTAAGGTTTTTGACTCATTTTTAAAATCACATTTTTTTTCTTATTGCTGAATTTTAAAAATTCTTTGTATATTTTAGACAACTGTCTTTTACCAGATATAACTTTTGCAAATATTTTCTCCCAGCCTGTGGTTTGTCTTTTCATTCTCTTAAAAGTGTATTTCCCAGAACAGATTATTTTTATTTTAATGATATCTAGATTATTAATTTTTTCTTTCATTGGTTATGCCTTTGGTGTTGTAACTTAGAGGGCATAGTCAAACCCAAAGTCATCTAGATTTCCCCAATGTTATATTCTAAGTTGTTTGTTGTTTTTTTTGTTTTGTTTTGTTTTACATTTAGGCTTGTGATCCATTTTGGATAAGTTTTGTCCAGTGTGTAAGGTCTCCATCCAGATTCATTTGGGGGAGGGAGTGAATGTCTGATTATTCCAATACAATTTCTCGAAAACACTGTCTTTGCTCCCTTGTAAGGCTTTGCTCCTTTGTCAAAGATCAGTTGGTTGCATTTATCTGGGTCTGTTTCTAGCTTCTATTCTATTCCATTATTCTATTTGTGTATTCTTTCACCAATATCATACTGCCTTGATTACTGTACCTTTATAGTAAAAGTAATATGCTGTCAGTCCCCCAACTCTTTTCTTCTCTTTCATAATTCTATTTAGTATTTTGTGGCCTTTCCCTTTCAAATAACATGTTTCAATCAGTTTGTCAATATCCATAAAATAACTCACTGGGATTTTGAATGGAATTGCACTGATAGAAATCAAGTTGGAATTAACTGAAATCTTGATAAAATTGAGTCTTCTGCTCCATGAACATGTAATATCTCTCCATTTCTTTCACCAGAGTTTTGTGATTTCTCTTATATAGATGCCATATATATTTGGTTAGATTTATATCTAATATTTCATTTGGGAGAATGCTAATATAAATGATATTGTGTTTCTCATTCGAAATTCCACTGTCTTGTTGCTGATATATGGAAAAGCAATTGACTTGTATACATTAACTTTATACTTTTCAGGCTTACTATAATTATTTATCAATTCCAGGAGGGGTTTTTTGTGTCAATTTTGGGGGCTTTCTACATGGATAATCATGTCATTTTGAAAAGAGACAGTTTTATTCCTTCATTCCCAAAGTCTCTTTTAAGTTTTCATTTTATTTTATCAGTCAAGACCTCCAGTACAGTGTTGAAGGGCAGTGGTGAGAGGGGCCATTCATGCCTTTTTTTCTGAACTTCTTGAGAAAGCTTCAATTTTCCATTAAGCATAATGTTAGCTGCAGAATTTTTGTAGACATTTTTTATAAAGCTGAGGAACTTCCCATCTATTCTTAGTTTACTGTAAGTTTTTTTTTTCTTTTTATAATGAATGAGTGTTGAATTTTGTCAAATGTACTTTTTCCACAGTTTTTCGATATCCTGTTCTGGTTGGTGTTTTTTGTTTTTTGATATCCTGTTCTGGTTGGTGTTTTTTGTTTGTTTGGGGTGTGTGTGTGTGTGTGTGTGTGTGTGTGTGCGTGCGCGTGCACATTGGTTTTTTTTGTTTTGTTTTTTCAGTATTTTTTCTGTTGGCTTTTGATGTTTGGAGGTTTCTATTGCGATATCTTCAAGCTGAGAGAGTTTATTCCAGCAATAAGCCTATCAAAGGTATTCTTTATTTCTACTACAGCATTTTTCTTAAGTAATAGGATTCTCTAGAGGAACAGAACTAATAGGATAAATATATATATATAAGGGGAGTTCACTAAGGAGTACTGACTCACACTATCAAAGTGAAGTCCCAAGATAGGCCCTCTGCAAGCTGGGAAGCAAGGAAGCCAGTCAATCTCAAAGTTTCAAAAGTAAGGGAGCCAACAGTGCTGCCTACAGACTGTGGCCAAAGGCCCAAAAGCCCCTGGCAACCCACTGGTGTAAGTCCAAGAGTTCAAAAGCTTAAGAACTTGTAGACCGATATTCAATGGCAAGAAGCATCCAGCACAGGGGAAAGATGAAGGATGGAAAATTCGGTGAGTCAAGTTTTTCCAAATTCTGCCTGCTTTATTCTAGCTGCACTGGCAGCTGATTAGATGTGCCCACCCAGACTGAAGGTGGGTCTGCCTCTCCCAGTCCACTGACTCAAATGTTGATCTTCTTTGGCAACACCCTCACAGACACACCCAGGAACAATATCTGCATCTTTCAATCCAATCAAGATGACACACAGTATTGACCATCACATCTTATCATCTCCATCTCTGCTTACATTGGCCATTTATTCTTTCATGCTCCTTGTTTCATTCACTGGAGCCTTTGTGTATTCATCACAGTTGTTTTAAATCCTCTGATAATTCTAACAGTTGTGCCACATCTGAGTCTGGTTCTGATGCTGCTCTTTTTGAACTTTGATTTTTGTCTTTTCATATGTCTTCTAATGTATTTTCAATAGCCAGCTGTAATATATTGAGTAAAAGAAACTGCAGTAAACGTGTGTTTAATAACATGGGGGTCATATGTAGGGGAAGCATCCTATAGCCCTATGATTAGATCAGTCTTTTCATGAGTCTGTGCCTCTGGACTATGAACAGCACAGATTCTTCACAGGTTTTTTTACACCCATTACTTGGGATGAGATGGTTAGAGTAGGCTGGATGAAATATTTCCCGTCTCCCATGTGGAAATTTATAGGTGCCTAGAGTGGGGCTTTCCCTTCCGCCAAGTCAGGCTGTGATAGAACTCCAACAACTTGGACTTTGGTTGAGTAGTTTCTCCTCAGGACAAATCTTGTTAAAAAGAGCAGAATGCTCTGGCATACTTCACTTTTTTTCTCCTCACCCTGCCAAAGTACAAGGGGATTTTTTTCTAATATTCACTGTGAGGACCTGGGAGAACTCCAGAAGGTAAAAGTCACAAAAGGGTGAGGACCCCTAATGACTGGGTCCCCCTGGAATTTTTTTCTCAGACTTGTCCACATTGAACTTCCAACAATTCATTAATTACAGTTAAGGTTTCCCTACCCCAAAACTGCTTCCTCTGAAGGTTTCAGCTCATGGGTTTCTACTTTTGTAAGTTGGGATTCTCTGTATTTGCCCATAGTCTCCCCAGTTTTTGAGTCAGTGGCTTGCCCTGTGACAGCACTTTTCTTGCTGATCTAAGAGAAGTTGTTTATTCAGCTTTTTAGTTTATTCAGCATTTCACTTGTTAGGCCAGAGTGGCAACTTAAAAGCTTTATACATGCTGGACCAGAACCCAGAAGTCCTCTTTCCGACATTTTAATTATTGCCTCCTGTTCAAAATTTCAGGTAGAGTTTTTTACTGAAAAGTGTTTATTGCTTGATCATTTCAATTTGCCCTTTTGCATAACACTTACAGAGACAATGTTCGTTTTTTGGTGACTACTAAATTACTGATTTCTCATTGTTCCCATTCTAGGGCTGCTTAAAAAGCCCTGCCTAGATCATTTCTGACTTTTGCAGTAATGAATTTCATTGCTGCCCTGACTTATAAAATGTTATCTCAGAGCCTAGCTGACAAGCAGTACAAGTTTCACTTTGATGACTCTAGCAATCTGAAGGAAAGCCTTTCCACTGGCTCAACACCGTTGCTTGAAGGTTTTCTATGGTTTATAACAAATGACAGTACATTTGCTGTCAGGCAGAAAACAAGTAGCCATTCTAGTAGTATCAGTAGATACAAAATGGGAAGGTTATATTTTCTATAGAAAAATCATTATAAGAAAATTGTAGGGTTTTTTTTTTTCAGGAACATGTACAAAAGCAAATTTACTTATGTGGATTTTGTGTATGGAACAAAAGAATTGAATTTTCATTTCTTTTTAGCAAGTAAATAAAAATCTTAAACTGTCTACCTATTTCATATTATTCATAATAGAATGGAAGTAAAGAAGAAAAGAGATTAAGAGAAAAATAGCAAAAAAGCAAATAATAGAAAAGGGAAAAGAAAGATATACCAAGACATTAAAGGAGAGAAAGAAACGTGGATCTAGAGAGAAGCTAAAGCCATCTCATCAGGTGGTACAGGGTGTGTCCTGCCCAGGGCCTCTGGAGAGTAGGAACTGGAAATAACCTTTTAGTTGGTTTATTCACTAATTTACTGCATCTTGCATGCCCATAAAATTGACATCTTCTTAAAAATTAGTACAAAAAACATGAATTTTCAGAAGTCTAGAGAAAGGCACTAGACAGACTAGAGAGGAGAAATTAAAGAGCAAAGCATAAGCAAGAGCCTGGGGGAAGGAGAAGAGGAAGGGGAGAGAGAAAGAAGAGTGAAAAAGAAGAGAACTCGGAGAGATAATGCTACCTTTTCTTTTCAAGTACTTTGCCTTTTCTTTTAGATCCCTCAGTCAACTTGTTAACACTCTTTCACTATTAGTATCAGTTGTAACCACGTCTCTTCCAGAAGGTAATGTATGACTCTCCAGGCAGAATAAAACCTTCTTTATGACCCAGGACTGATATGTTTAAATGCTTAAGCATAGCTTGATGGATAATTGAACCTATGAAAGCATTTTTTTCTAGACAGAGTCTGGCTCTGTCACCAGGTTGGAATGCACTGGCACAATCTTGGCTCACTGCAACCTCCACCTCCCGGGTTCAAGTGATTCTTCTGCCTCGGCCTCCCAAGTAGCTGAAACTACAGGCACAAGCCACCACACCCTGCTAGTTTTTGTATTTTTAGTACAGACAGGTTTCACCATGTTGGCCAAGATGGTCTTGATTTCTTGACCTTGTGATCCGCCGGCCTTAGCCTCCCAAAGTGCTGGGATTACAGGCATGAGCCACCACACCTGGCCACAAGCATTTTTTTTAACTTTAATTTTAGGTCCAGGAGTATGTGTATAGATTTGTTATATAGGTAAATGTGTGTCATAGGAGTTTGTGTACATATTGTGTAGTCAATCAAGTGGTAAGCCTAGTATCCCATAGTTATTTTAAGAAAAATAATATTTATACTTTTGCCCACCTTGCTCCAACCAGTTTTCTACCAAAATCTAATCCTGAATTTGAATTTTTATAAATATCAATACATAATGAGTCACACAAAAAAGGTTATTACTATTTAACTCTCTCTCTCTCTCTCTCTCTCTCTCTCTCTCTCTCTCATTTCCCACATCCTATTGATGAGCATGCTCTATTAATTTACCACTTAACCTTTTCATATGTGTGTCCTCTTCTCATCTACAAAAATGCTGCCTAAGTTCACACCACCTTTCATTAAGATAATTAAGATCTCTAGCTGGCATTCCTATTTGCCTATTTCCACATTCTTTGCATTGGTCATTCTCAATCTGTTTTTCTTCTAGGAAAAATAATGGAAGATGTTCACAAGTACCCAACCAGGTTTTAATGAAACTTCAAGTAAAAACGGTTGCAGGCAAAGTATTAAACTAATTCATTCATAGCTGTATGATTAACAGCATCTCTACAGCAGTCATTGTCAAAAGGCCAAGCCATGAAAAGATAAGCCATGGGTTTTGTGCAATTCCAGGCAAAGGAAACTACTCTTCTCTATTTAAGCAAATTAGGAAACAAATGAGTAGCATTATTAATAAAGTACACCTCTGTATTGGTCCATTTTCATACTGCTAATAAAGTAATTTATAAAAGAAAGAGGTTTAATTGACTCACAGTTCAGCACAGCTGGGAGGCCTCAAGAAACTTATAATCATGGTGGAAGGGGAAGCAAACATGTCCTTCACCTAGAAACCGGAAGGAGAAGAATGAGCAAAAGGGGGAAAAGCCCCTTATAAAACCATCAGATCTCATGAGAATTCACTCACTGTCACAAGAACAGAATGAAGGTAACCATCCTGTGATTAAATTACCTCCCATCAGGTCCCTCCTGAGACACATGTGGATTATGGGAACCACAAATCAAGATGAGATTTTGGTGGAGACACAGCCAAACCATATCAACTTCCAAATACTTTGTTTGAGAAACAGTATCATTTGCTACCAGCAAATATAAAACACAAAGATGACTAGATGGCTCTCAACTTAAATTTTCTATGTCTCATTGTCTACAGAAGAGACCCCACATACTCCAATAAAGTTAAAAGTTAATACCTCTCCATTCTATGACCTGGATACTCTCTCCTCTGGCTCCTGCCCATATCTTCAATTTTGACTTGCCATATTGCTATTCCATTTCTACACTCTAGCTATACTGAACCACTTGAACTTCCCTGAATTCTCAATTGTGTCCCACATTTTTAGAACCCCAAAACTTGTTTATTGTGTTTGTAAATGAAGCAACTAAAAATTCATATAGTGCAAGTTGTTGGTGAATAAACACAAGGTTCTGCATGATATATTACAAAATAATGGAATTCTAAGGAAATGCATATGCCTGATGATCATCCAACTTATCCCAACTTTAGCTGTCTTTATCACAGCTAAAATAATTTCACATATCTGCTCCTAATTCTCAATTTGCCTCTGAATCTAAATTTGTACATTCTGACTTTATCACACCTTAAACTGTCTCATCATAAGAATAAAATACATAGAAAATAAATATTATACCTCATACAATGTTCCATATCATTGATACACTAGTTAGAAATGATTACATTTTTTAAGAAATCTACATGATTTTATCTAAATTTCAAAACTCCAAATTTCAAAATATATTAAAAATGACTTAAAAGATAAATATCTTTATAAAATTAAGAAAACTAAAAATAAGACAAAGAAAGAAGAAGAAGAAACAGGAAAAAAAAATACAATTATTGATTTTCTAATTGCTGGACCTAGGTATTTGGCTTTGCCAATATTTTGTGAAAAAAAATGAGAACCAATTTTAAAAACTAGTATTACTGAAAAAAATTGCTATTTATGCTGCTGCAATCTAAGAATTAATAAATAAAAGGCATCATTCTTCTGATGAGGTTTTTAATGAGCCTCGATATGTCACATTTTCAAATTAGGGGATGAAAAGACATTAATTTATTTTCCTGCAAAATGACAATAAGTTTGGTTTACTCAGCACAGTGCAGAAAAAGGAACAAGGAAGAAAAGTAAAAACATGATAAAGGAGAAATAAGTTAGCAAACCAATGTAAAGCAGCAGTGATACATGTTGTAAGATGGCCAGTGAAAAATTTCCACTTGCAGGCAGGCTAAAGAACTTCTAAGAGATATGTCCAATTTTAAAGTTGGTTACATTGTAAGAATATCATATCTCAAACTCAGGCTGACACATACATCCCACCTAATCTTAAGGAGGCAAATGGCTTGAGTGGGAGTTTGGCTGGTTTATGTGTTAGTTGGTATATTTACTTTAGGTAAATCATGGAATGAGGATAAATTTCAGGTCTCAGTCAATAGAGATAGTAACCTCAGCACTCTGGCAGGTGAGATAATACCTAACCTGAAGCAAATTATCAGATCCAGAGGCTTAGAGTGAGAAACTTATATTCTTTACTGAAGAATATAAGACCTGGGGGATTCACACAAGTGCCCAAGAGGGCTGCAGACTACTAAAGGTTCTGAAATGGAGGGCCAGTCTCAGTCTACCCACCTCTGAGGGGGCAGGGAGATCCCAGCTGATAATCAGTCTACATTAGCTTTCTCAAAATTTCTCATAGCCACCAAATGCTAATGGGCCTACATGTGTATTTGCTATATATCAAAACATGAGACATCGTTTGATATTTAACTACGAGGAGCCACAGTGGGATCAGAATTTGATGGTTAATGGGCAAAATTCAATAGATTTGATGGTGACTAAGGAGATGCTGAAAGCATACCTACATAGAGTCCTGTCAGTTAATGTGATAATTATAATTCTACATACTCATAATTCTATAAATCCATTTATTATATATTAAAAGAAATATGGCAGTATTAACATTAATTATCATGCATAAGGATATTAAAAAGAAATACCAAGCATTAACAAAATTTTCCCTGGAGAGAAGACAATAAGAAATGTTATTTTGCCTCTTTTCTTCTAGTCTATATGGATATTTTTCATAATTTTTTGTACTGGAAAACAAATCATTTTAAATGTTCATAAACAACTTATTTACCTGGATGCAGTTGGAGATAAAGTACATACATACAGTAGTTTCATGATTTTTCTAATTACTAAGGCTATGCTACTGTGAGCTTTTCTAAATAAGAAACTTACATATTCTCTTTTTAGTCCTATATTTTCTTACAACTGTATAGAAGACAAAGAAACTCTGGAAAGATAATCTGTTGACAATATAGTTTAGCTTTCTCCTGGGGCAAAACTTCTTTAGTTGTTCACTGAAAATGTTATTGTGCATTACTTATATCAATTGAAATTGGATCTTCCTTACCTTAGGTCATTCACAGTTTTAACTGCTTAGGCCTGCCAGGTTGCTACCATATTTCTCCACACATCAGTGTCAGAGACAGCCTGAGCAGTCACCATTTATTTGTAATTGTGTTCTTAAGAATGGAAGTAAGTGAAAGTGGTAGAAAACTGCAGTCACTCTTATGAACAGAGTCTGGACTCTAAACCGTTAGGGCTGTCCAATAAAGACCAAATTATTTTGCTGAACAGAAATGGAAAAAAATAATATAACAGTGTAAAAAATGAAGGTGTCATTTCTTAGTAACTCAGGAGACTAGATCATCTTTGGTGGTGGTGGGGTGTGTGTGTGTGTGTGTGTTTGTGTGTGAAAATATAAAGAGAGAAAAAGAAAAAAACTCTGTCAAAACAGGACTTATTTTTTGAAGCCATTCTGCTTCCAAACTTTAATACCTATTACTTTTCTTTCTCAGATACACAGCACTCTCAGAAAAGTTCGAGTTTCACCCACTATTTCTTCAACCTCAATACAAACCCCTGCTTTAGCAATTGCAAAATTCTCACTTGTTCTAGAAGATTTTGCTCAAATTCCACCTTCCTGGACTGCTCTAGGCAGACTTACATGCTCATACTTCTATTCAACCAATTTATTCCCTTTATAACAATCATCTTCTATTAAAACAGATTGGATATTTGTTGAGGATAGAGACAATATAGTTTGACCTTTGTATTCCAAAGGCCAAGCATAATAAATATTTCTGAAGCAAAGATCTTAGCAGTGTTACTGTCTTGAATCTAATACTCAAAAACATCTGCTAGCTTTGGGAACAACAACAAAAGAGTTATGCTTCTATATCTTTAATCATGAAATTAAAATAATGATAAACCCTATCTTGAAGAGATGTTGTGAGGATGTATTGTACAGATAATATTTATACAACACTTTGGAGAGGGCCTTGCACATAATAAGCACCCAATAAATACTAGCTTTTCTTTCAATAACCAATAGAAGCTCTGGTTTTGTGAAGTAAATTTTACCTATGCCAGATAGGATGGATGGATAGATAAATAGATGATAGGTAAGAAGGTAGGCAGGTAGAGAGATAGATAGATAGGTAGATGATAGAACAAATAGACTAAAACAAATGAAATAATCTCATTTATTTAAATAGAAAAAGAAAAATTGAATCCACACTAAATATTAGCATTCTCATTTATCCTTCTCATTACATACCATTTGGACTAAAATGCAAAGTTGATTTTATGAAAATATTTTCTTTTATGAATAAAATATTTCATTTACTTTTTGACATTATATGAAAAGTTTTTTTAAACAAGTGAAATGCAAAAGTATATGCTTTATCTGATTTCTGATGAGAAAACACTGATATGATATATTCTTAGAGCTTTCTTCTGTATTATCAATCATTTTTCTGAGATTCTCATTTGCTGTAAGAAGGTTCTTACATCAACTAGGTAAGTTTGAATTCCTAGCAAATTCTTCTAAGAGGTGATTAAAGTCATTGTTACAAATGACTGGATTTGTAAGTCTTTAATTCGACTTTTAACTTACCAATGGATCATGAAATGCTTCACATGCCATTCTATCAAATGTAGTCAATCTAGCTGAAATCTAAGTCATTAAGTAGTAAGCTCAATTGGGACAAATTTAGGCTGCGTTTGCACCAAGAAAATTGTTTCCAAACATTGTGATACAATTATATCTTAAAGCTAAAATTTAAAAACTACTAAACTATTTCAGGTAACGTATGACCTTAAAATGTATGTGATATATGTAGGAAATTTGGACATCAGTCAAAAAAGTAATATTTATTAAAATATTAAAAACCAAATGTTTTGAGAACAGCTGACTACTCATACATCCTTTCCATTCTTACCAATCCTGCAGATCATATTCCCTTATCCAAAATTCAGTTTAAGTAGTTTTAAGAAAATGCCTGATTTGAGCCACTTAAGATTACTGCTTCTACCTGTAAACTATCTTTAAATTAAGGAAATAAATGTAATAATGACTTTCTCTGTTATCTGTTTTTCATAAAACACACACACGCACACACAGTGGGAATGTACCTCAACCAACCACAGTGCTTCAAAAATTTTAGGAATATTAGAGTCAAATGGGTTTAGAATAAGAGATGTGATCATATGACACATCAGCCTAGGATTCAGCACAGGTAAAAAAAAGGGAACTGCCTGAAAAATTATGGTAGATTTCTCCAACATAACACATAGGAAGTTCCAGAACCAGAGAAACAGAGGCTTGGAACAATAATGCATACTCGAGCAATTTGGATGCAAATTAAAAACAAATTAGTTAGAACCTTTCTAATGTCTGGGATGCGAACAACTTGATTTGGCATTTCATCCCGGGTCCTGAGTTAAGTAACCAGGCCTCGGCCCAGAGTTACACAGGCAGTAGTTTGAATCTGGGTCTCTGAACAGAAGCCCTAGCCCTCACCCACTAAGATAAAGAAAATCACAGTGTCATTAGAAATCATGGAAAGTGATACAGTTCAGATCAGTGATACAGTTCAGAGCAAGGAAGGTGGGGCCATTGGTCAGTTATGCTCCCTACAGTCAGAAATCTAACAGATGCTTCTTCATGACCACTGCAGCATTAATAGCCACTGTGCTCCCTTCTTCGTGGAAGAGAAAATAATATGTAGCAATTGTCTTTTTACTTTGGAGGATATATGCTGGCATGCTCCTATCATAAGCAGATGCCAAGTTGGAATTAGCTCTGCAAGAGATTTATTAGAAGCTAGTCCAGTGAGAGGTTAACTGGGGAGGGAGCCAGGAGAGGCTGAGAGAAACATCAGACCATAGTGCAGGTCTGACTGATTGAAGGAAAGAGGAAAGAAGGAAGGTTGGAAGGAAGCATCTCAGACTGAGTACAGGCATATGAGAGTACATTGTGGAGACTTTGAGCCAAAATGATTACCTGTCAGAGGAGTCTCATATCCCTCAATGGGCCTTCCTTAGTATCCCCACTGGCCTTAGTCACCTACCCCTGGAGATTTAGCTTCAGTGCAAACATGAGGATGAATTTCTGAGCACCACAATTAGGGCCATTAGTCAACAATGCTCTCTGCATATTCTCTCATACTGAGAAACACATCTTTCTGGTCACCACATTTATAAATACAGATCAAACATCAATATTGTACAAGGAAGAAGTTACATGTTTCTTTAGAAGTAAAGATAACTTTTGAATGTTTGTTGATATAATGTACTGTGTATTTCAAAAAGCAAACGCAAACCTCTAATTTTTAAAAAATAAAAATTCTACTAATGTCAAGAAAAATTCAGTATTAAAAGAAATTAATGTGGTGATAATATGTCACAAATAGAACCAAGTATATTAATTGTCATTGAAAATAAAAATGGGTTATAAATAACCATAAAAATACATGGGCCTTCAAATTTGCTACAAATCTAGAAATATGTGCTCCTGAGAGATGTACCTAAACATTTACAAAACATTGAAATTAACGAATGGTCTGAGATACACTAGAGAAATTTTTATTAAGAAGAATGAAGAAAAGGAATTCTGAAACAGATGTAACTTGAGTTCACAAACTTAGATTTATAAGAAATTTTTAAGATGATGCATTACTGTTTTTCTATAAATTTATTTAATTTTTAACTCCAAGCCTATATCCTGTGAAGCTGTGATAAAATTCAGATCACAGCTATTCTTGGTGAGTCCCCTTTAGGATTAAGGTAAGGGCTTGGATTTTATTCAGCACTAGGATTTTGGGGGTGGGGGACTAGTTTAGTCATTATTTTTTCATGATGATTATCATTTAGTCCCTCATTTTTCTACCTATGTGGCTCTGTCATTCATTTCATCATTTTTGTGGCACACCTTGGGTTCTGAGTCTTTAATAATATTAGGGTTCTCTGGACTAGAATCTAGTTTCCTAGTGTATGTCAAAAATATTTGTTGTCTGTGGAAAATCACTCTCTGTAGCCTTTGGAAATTCTAAAGCCTTTGGAGACTCTCTTCCATTAAGCCCTAATGTCCTAAATGAACTACAGTCTTTAGAAACAAAAGCCAGAAAACGAGATAAATGTCTGGAATACAACATCTACTTTTACCTTGCCAGAAAAATTCTGAGACAGAAAAATGACAGAATTAACTTATTCATTGGGATAAGGATAGTGGCAAAATACCAAAAGAAAATGCGCATGAATATGCCAAAGATTTTCCTGCCACAAAAGGATATTGCTGAGGTTACAGAACAATGGGTTTCAGAGACTCTTATTTCATAGAATATATGTGCCCCTGTAGATTTTCATGGATGTAGCTGGAATATAACACAGCATATCCTAAAAGAAAGAATCCTGAATTTTTAATCAAAAAACCTTAATATAAGAGTTTTATTATTTTCATGGATCTGAGAAAAGAACCTAATCTCTCTAGGCCACCATTCCTCATTCATGAAGTAAAGATTTCTCACAGAAATACTGGGGAATTAGATAGGTGCAAATGTAATGCAGCAATATTATTAGAATTTATTATTTCTTCTACTCTATGAATAGATAGACTGAACTGGTTTATATCCCAATAAATCAAGACTACAACCAGAGCTTCTTACTACTTAATATTTCTCCGCTTTTTGCCTTACTGTGCAAGAGAAGAAAAATTAGTTAAGTATTAGCATTATCCCTGAATGTCTTATTCAAATTGCAGTGTGCCCAACCTCCCAAAATTGAATCATAAAGAAGCTGAAACCCTAAACAGACCAATATTGAGTTCTGAAGTTGAATCAGTAATAAAAACCTACCAATTAACCAATGGGAAGGTAGAAGCAATATGGCAAAATAGAAGCTGCCAGTGATTGTCACCTCCACAGGAATACCAAATTGAACAACTACCCATACAACAAAGCACCTTCATATGAACCAAAAATCACGCAAGCAATCACAGTACCTCGTTTTAACATCCTATCAAAGAAAGAGTCAGTGAAGGGAGTAGGAAAGATAGTCTTGAATTGCTGACACCACCCCTACCCTATCCCCCTAGCAGTGGCTACATGGCACAGAGATAAAATCTGTGTGTTTAGGGAAGAGAGAGCACAGTGATTGTGAAATTTTGCATTGAAACGCAGTGCTGCCGTCACACTGGAAAACAACACAGGGCAGAATCTGCAGGTGCCCATCCAGGGAGCATTCAGACCAGCCCTAGCCAGACGAATATCATCAATCCCAGTAGAACCCACATTCTAGCTAGCTCTACCACCACGAGCTAAAGCATTCTGTGATCCTAAATAAACTTGAAAGGCAGCCTAGGCCACCAGAACCGTAATTTCTGGCCAAGTCCTGGTGCTGTGATGGGCTTGGAGCCAGTGGACTTGGAGTACATGTGACCTAGTGAGACACCAGTTGGGGCAGCCAAGGGAGTGCTTGTGTCACCACTCCCCTAACCCCAGGTAGCTCACAGCTCCAGAAGAGACTCATTCCTTCTGCTTGAGTAGAAGAGGGGAGAGAGTAAAGAGGACTTCATCTTACAACCTGGAATCAATTGAGCCATAGTAAAATAGAGTACCAATTTTGAGGCTCCCATTTCAGGCCGTGGCTCCTAGTTGCCATTGCTAGGCCTACCTTGGACCAGAAGGAAATCCACTACCTTGGAAATGACCCAGTCCTGACAGTGTTTATCACCTGGTGACTAAAGAACCCTTGGGTCTTAAACATCAGTGGTACCCAGGCAGTTCTCACCACAGGCCCTGGGTCAAACCCAAGGCCATGCTGGCTTCAGATGTAACCCAGCACATTCTCAGCGTGGTGACCCTACGGAATGACTTCTTCTGCTCAAGGAAAGGAGAATAAGAGTAAAAGGGATCTTGTCCCCTCTACAGCTTGGATGCCAGCTCAGCCACGGTGAGAGAGAACACCAAGCAGGCTCTCAGGGTCGTTGTTTGCAGGCCCTGGCTCATGGATGGCACTTCTGGTCATGCCCTGGGCCACAGAGGACCCCACTGACCTGAAGAGAGACACAGACCTGGAGGCATTCACCGTAAGCTACCTGGGCCTTGAGTGAACACTGTGGCAAGAGCCAGGTAGTAACTGCCAACAGCCTGGGGCACTGGTGGCCATGGAGAGATACTCTCTCTGCATGAGGAAAGGAGAGAAAGAAGTGGGAAGAACTTTGACTTGCAGCTTGTGTGTTAGCTCAGTCACAGTAAAATAAAGCATCAAGTAGATTCCTAAGGTTCCTGACTCCAATTCTCAGCTCCTGGATGGGATTCTGAGAACTGCCATGGTCCAGTAGGGAGCTGAATACCATGAAAAGTAGAACACTAGCCTAGATGAATTCAACACCTGTTGACTTAAAAGGTTTTGGACCTTGAGTGAACATTGGTGGTAGTCAGGCAGGGCAAGGAGTACAAGAAGCTTATAGAACACCAAGTAGATTAACCCAAAGGAGATTCTCTCATGGTTTTTAATAATAAAGCTCCCAAAGGTCAACGATAAAGCAAATATCCAAAAAGCTGTAAGAGAAAAGAAATGAATAACATAAAATGGAGCTTCAATATGTCTGGCAGCAGAATTCTCAAAGAAACCTTAGAGGGCAGGTGAGAGTGGTATGACATATTTAAAGTGCTAAAGAAAAAATTACCCAAGAATAGCATATCTGGCAAAAACATCTTTCAAATAGAAAGAAGAAACAAAGACTTTCCCAGACAAAAGCTGAGGAATTTCATCAACACCAGACCTTTCCAACAAGAAATGCTAAAGGAAGTTCTTCAATCTGAAAGAAAAGGACATTAATGAGCAATAAGAAATCACCTGAAGGTACAATCTTTCTAAGTACACAGAAAACACAGAATATTAGACCACTGTAACTGTGATGTGCAAACTACTCAGACTTCAAGTAGAACAACTAAAAGATAAAACTATCAAAAATAATAACTATACAGACAGTATAATGATATATAAATAGAAACAACAAAAAGTTTAAAAGCAGAGGTGATCAAATTAAACTGTGCAGTTTCTTTCAGTTCTCTCTTTGCTTATTTATTTGTTTTTGCAATCAGTGTTAACTTTGAATATGTTTAAAATAATGTGTTAAATTATTTGCAAACTTCATAGTAACCTCATATCAAAAACCTACAATGAATACACAAAAAATAAGAAGGAAGAAATTAAAACATACCACCAAGAAATTAAAATATACCACCAGAGGAAACAATCTATACTAAAAAAAGAAGAAGAAGGAGGAGGAGGAGGAAGACCACAAAACAACCAAAAAGCAAATTACAAAATGGCAGTAATAAGTTCTTACTTATCAATAACGTGGAATGTTAGCAGACTAACTCTCCAAGCAAAAGACATAGCATAGATAAATAGACAACAAAAATCAAGATTTAATAATCTCTTGTCTCCCAGAAACACACACTGACAAAGGACTCAGAGGCTGAAAATAAAGGGATGGCAAAAGATATTTCATGACAATGGAAAACAAAAAAGAGCAGAAATAGCTATACTTACATCAGAAAAAAAAATTCAAGACAAAAACTACAAGATGAGACAAAGAAGGTCACCATATAATGATAAAGGGGTCAAAACAGTAAGAAGATATAACAATTGTAAATATATATGCACTCAACATCAGACCACCCAGATATAAAAAGCAAATATTAATGGAGCTAAAGAAAAAGATAGGCCCCAATACAATAATAGCTGGAGACTTAAATACCCCCCACTTCCATTTCAACACTGGACAGATCTTCCAGACAAAATATTAACAAAGAAACATCAGACCTAACCTGCACTATAAATTAAATGTGACTAAGAGATATTTACAGAATGTTTCATTCAAAGGTTGCAGAATATATTTTCTTCTTTTCATAACATGGATTATTCTTAAGAATTGGCCATCTGTTAGACCACAACACAAGTCTTTAAAAATTCAAGCACACTGAAATTATATCAGGTACCTTATCTGATCACACTAGAATAAAACTAGGAATCAATAACAAGAGACACTTTGGAAACTATATAAACAGATAGAAATTAAACAATATGCTCCTGAATGACCAGTTGGTCAATGAAGAAGTTAAGAAGGAAATTTAAAAACTTACTGAAACAAAGAAAAATGGAAATACAGAATATAAAAGTCTATGGAATAAGACAAAAACGTGCTGAGAAAAGTTTATAGCAATAAGTTATCACATCAAAAAAAAGTAGCAAAACATCAAATAAACAACCTAATGATGCATTGTAAAGAATTACAAAAGTAAGAGCAAATCAAACCCAAAGTTAATAGAAGAAAAGGAAAAAAAGTTACAACAGAAATTAATAAAATTGAAGTAAAATATACAAAAGATCAGTGAAACAAAAATTGGTATTTTGAAATGATACACAATATCAACTATTAGCCATACTAAGAAAAAAAAAGAGATGACCGAAGTAAATAAAATCAGAGATGAAATGAAAAAAATAGAACTGAAACTACAGAAATTCAAAGAATCATTCAAGACTACTATAAGCAATTATATGTCAATAAAATAGAAAGAAAACTTAGAAGAAATGAATAAATTCTTAGGTATATACAAAACACCAAGATTGAACCATGAAGAAATCCAAAGGTGAATAGACCAATACCAAGTAATAAGATCAAGACCCTGTCTCTACTAAAAATGCAAAAATTAGCTAGGTGCCTTCCTGTAATCCTAGCTATGTAGGAGGCTGAGAAAAGAGAATCACTTGAATCCGGGAAACAGAAGCTGCAGTGAGCCAAGATCATGCCACTACACTCCAGCCTGGGTGACAGAGTAAGACTCTGTCTGAAAGAGGAAAAGAAAAGAAAACCATAGTAAAGTCTCCCAGTAAAGAAAAGCCTGGGACCTAATGGCCTCACTACTAAATTTTCCCAAACATTTAAAGAAGCACTAATACCAGTCTTACTCAAACTATACTGAAAAATAGACGAGGAGGGAATTCTCTGAAATGCATTCCATGAGGCCAGTATTACTGATAACAAAACCAGACAAAGATGCATTTAAAAAAAAAACAAAACTACAAAACAATATCCCTGATGAATATTGATGCCAAAATCCACAACAAAATACTAGCAAACTGAATTCAACAATGCATTAAAACAAACATTCATCATGACCAATTGGGATTTAGCCCAGAAATGCAAGAATGGTTCAACATAGGCAAATCAGCATGATACATCATATCAACAGAATGAAGAACAAAAACCATATGATCATTTTAATTAATGCTGAGAAAGCATTATATAAAATTCAACATCCTTTCATGATAAACTATTTCAAAAAACTGAGTATAGAAGGAACTTACTTCAAGAGAATAAAAGTTATATATGACAGACCCATTGCTAGTATCATATAGAATGGAGAAAAACAGAGCATTTCCTTTAAGATGTAGAAGAAGACATGGATGCCTACTTTCAGTACTTGCATTTAGCATACTATTGGAAGTTCTAGCTAGAGAAGTCAGACAAGAGAAAGAAATAAAGGGCATGTAAATAGGAAAGAGAGAAGTCAACTTATCCATGTTCGCAGATGGAATGATCTTATTCTTGGAAAAACCCAAACACTCCACTAAAGGACTATTAGAACTGATAAATGAATTCAGTAACGTTATAGGATACAAAATCAACATATAAAAATTAGTAGCATTTCTAAATGCCCACAGTGAACAATCGGAAAAGAAAATCAAGAAATTAATCCCATTGACAATAGCTAAAAAATAAAACAAGATACCTCAGAATAAGCTTAAACAAGTAAGTGAAAAAACTCTACAACAAAAACTATAAAACAATGAGGAAAAAAATTAGAGGACACACAAAAATAAAATGATATTTTATACTTATAGATTGGAAGAATCAATATTGTGAAAATGTCCATACTAACCAAAGAAATCTATAGATTCAATGCAACCTCTATCAAAATACTAAGGGCATTCTTCACAGAAACAGAAAAAATAATCATATAATTTATATGGAACCACAAAAGACCCAGCTAGAATAGCCGAAGTATTCCTGAGCAAATAGAACAAAACTGGAGGAATCACATTACTAACTTCAAATTATACTACAAAGCTATAGTGACAAAAACAGCATGGTACTGCCCCCAAAACAGACACGTAGACTGATATGGTTTGGATCTATGTCTTCAATCAAATCTTATGTTGAAAGGTAATCCTCCATGCTGCACGTGAGGCCTGGTGAGATATTATAGGATCAGAGAAGTAGATTACCTTCTTGATGCAGTGTCAAAATAGTGAGTGAGTTCTCATGCAATCTGGCTGTTTAAAAATTTAAAATGTTGTGACCAATATGCTGATAGTAACATGAACAATGAAGTTCAGGCTGACAAGGTCTCAGGTGGAAATGAGAAACTTATGGAGATGATGACTGGAGCAAAGGTCACATTTGTTATGCATTAGCAAAGAGGTTGGCTGCATTGCGCCTCTGCCTTAGGTATCTGTAGAACTTTGTAATTGAGAATGATGATTTAGGGTATCTGGCAGAAGAAATTTCTAAACAGCAAAGTGTTGAAGACATGGCCTGGCTGCTTCTAACAGCATATGCTCCTATGCATAAGCAAAGAAATGACCTGTAACTGGAACTTATATTTAAAAGGGAAACAGAGTATAAATGTTTAGAATATTTGCAGCCTTGCCATGTGGTAGAAAAAAAAAGAGGAATCAAATGCTAATATCAGAGACAATGGAAACCAGAGATTTAGGAGGAAAGAATGGATTCATGAGCCAAGCGAGGGACCCCACTGCTCTTGCAGCCTTGGGACACTGTTACCTCCTTCTCAGTCACTCCAGTTCCACCCCTAGCTAAAAGGGGCCCAGGTAAAGCTCACACTGCTGCTTGGAAGGTTGCAAGCCATAAGCCTTGGTGGCTTCCACATGGTGTTAAGCTAGCAGGTGCACAGAGTGCAAGTGTTGAGGCATGGGAGCCTCCACCTAGATTTCAGCAGATGTATGGAAAAGCCTGGATGTCAAGGAACAACCCTGCTGCAAGGGCAGAGCCCACATGGAGAGCCTCTACTAGGGCAGTGCAGAGGAGAAATATGGGGTTGGAGCACATACACAGAGTCCCTACTGAGGGAGGCACTGCCAAGTGGAGCTATGAGTGGAAGGCCACAATCCTCTTGGCTCTGCATGGTACAGTCACTGGCAGCTTGCATCCTGCACCTGGAAGAGCCATAGGCATTCAAAGCCAGTCCATGAGAGCAGCAGTGGGACTGAACCCTGCAAAGTCACAGGGGTAGAGATTTCCAAGACCATGGGAGCCCACCCTTTAATCAGTGAGCCCTAGATGTGGGACATGGAGTCAAAGGAGATTATATGGGACCTTTAAGATTTAATGACTGTCCTGCTGGGTTTCAGACTTGCATGGGACCTGTAGCTCATTTTGGGGGGGGGGGCTGATTTCTAACTTTTGAAATGGGAGTATTTGTGCAATGCCTGTACGTCCATTGCATGTTGGAAGTAACTAATTGTTTTTTTTTGTTTTTGTTTTTGTTTTAGAAGCTATTTGGCAGAAGGGACTATCTTTATTTCAGATGAGACCTTAGACTTTAGCTAATACTGGAATGAGTTAAGACTCTGGAAGACTGTTGGGAAGCCATGATTGTGTTTTGAAACATGAGAAGAACATGAGATTTGGAAGGGGTCACTAAATGTGTGTCCCCATCTAAATATTAATTTGAAATTGAATCCCCAATGCTGGAAGTTAGGCCTGTTGGGATGTAATTGGATCATGTAGGTGGACTTCTCCTTGGTACTGTATTGCAATATTGAGTCAGCTCTTATGTGATCTGGTTGTTTAAAATTGTATAGCATCCTTTCACTTTCTTTCTTCCTCCTGCTCCAGCCATGTAAGATGTGCCTGCTTTCCCTTGCCTTCTACTGTGTTTGTAAGTCTCCTGAAGCCTCCATAAAGCAGATGTCATACTTAATGTATGGCATGTGGAAACATGAACCAATTAAACCTCTTTTCTTTATAAATCACTGAATCTCAGATATATCTTTATAGCAGTGCAAGAACTAATAGAAAGACCACTGGAATAGAGTAGGGAATCCAGAAATAAATCTATATATCTATGATGAAATCATTTTTGACAAAGATGCCAAAAACATACAATGAGGAAAAAACAATTTTTTTATAAATTTTTTGGCGAAAACTAGATATCCATAAGCAGAAGAATAAAACTAGACCCTATATTTTATCATATATGAAAATCAAATCAGAATGGATTAATGACTAAAACCTAAGACCTCAAATCATGAAAACTACTACAAGAACATTGGGAAAAATCTCCAGGACATTGGCTTAGGCAAAGATTTCTTGAGTAATACCTCACAAGCACAGAAAACCAAACCTAAAATGGGCAAATGGGATCACATCAGGTTAAAAAGGCTTCTGCACAGCAAAGAAAACAATAAACAAAGTGAAGAGACAGCCCACATAATAGAAGAAAATATTTGCAAACTATCCATCTGACAAGGGATATATACATAAGGAAAATATATGTATATATATGTGTGTGTGTGTGTGTGTGTGTGTGTGTGTGTGTGTGTTTATATCTGAGAATATATAAGAATATATGTATATATAATCAGAATATAGAAGGCATTCAAACAATTCAATTTTTAAAAGTCCAATAATCCTATTAAAAATGGGCAAAGATGTTAAGAGACATTTCTCAAAAGAATACTTACAAATGGCAAACCAGTATATCAAAATATGCTCAACATCATTGACCATCAGAGAAATGCGAATCAAAACTACAATGAGATACCATCTGACCCCAGTTAAAATTGTTTTTATCAAAAATATAGGCAATAATGAATGCCAGAGAAGACATGGAGAAAGATGAGCTCTCATTCACTTTTGGTAGGAATGTAAATTAGTATTGCCACTACAGAGAGCAGTATAAAAGTTTCTCGAAAACCTGAAAAATGAACTGCCATATGCTCCAGGAATCCCACTACTATGTATGTCCCCAAAAGATCAGTATGGCATATAATATGTGTACTTCGTGTACTTCCATGTTTATTGCAGCGCTGTTCACAAAAGCCAAGATTTGGAATCAACCTAGGTGTCCATCAACAAAACAGATAAATAAAATGTGATATATATACACAATGGAGCACTATTCAGCTACTAAAATAATGAAAGCCTGTCAACTGCAGTAATATAAATTGAATTTGACAAGATTATTTTAATTGAAATTAGCCAGGCACAGAAAGACAATCTTTACAATTTTCACTCATCTGTGGGGCCTAAAAATTAAAACAATTGGCCTCTTAGAGATAGGGAGTAGAATAAAGGTTACAAGAGTCTGGGAAAGGTGGAGCAGGGGGAATGCAGATGGTTAATAGGTACAAAAATATACTTAGATAGAATGAATAAAATCTAGTATTTAGTAGCACAAAAAGATGACTGCAGTCAGCAATAATTTGTTAACACATTTAAGAATAACTGAGGGACTACAATTGGAAAGTTCATAATACAAAGAAAGGTTGAATGCTTGATGTGATAGATACCCAATTTTCCCTAATGTGATTACTATACATTGTATAACTGCATCAAAATCTCATGTACCCCATATAAACCTACTGTGTACCCATAAAAATTAAAAATGAAAACAATTTAAAGAAAACAAAACCTGTAATTTGTTACAACATACATGGACTTGGAAGATATTATGCTAAGTAAAAGCCAGAAACAAAAAGATACTGCATAATTGCACGTATACGTGAAATCTTAAAAAGAATCAAATTCATGGAAACAGAGAGTAGAATGGTGATTATGACAGTGGGGGTGAGGAAAAGAAAGTGCTGACTAAAATTAACAGCAATTTATTGTACATTTTAACTAAATGAAAAAGTATAATTGAAATGTTTGTAACACAAAGAAATGATAAATGTATGAGGTGATGAATACACTACTTAAGAAAAAAAAATGCTACCAATCAAAAAAAAAAAAAAAAAAAACCTCAGACCGGGACGATTCACAGCCAAATTCTACTAGATATGTAAAAAAAAAGACATGGTAGCAAATCTAAGAAACTATTCTAAAAATCAAGGAAGAGGAATTAAATATTTAAATGTAAGACTTTGAACTAAAGGAATCATAGAAGAAACCCTAAGAAGCGCCATTCTGGATACTGGCCTTAGGAAAAAAGTTGTAACTAAATCCTCAAAAGCAATTACCAAAAAAAAAAAAAAAAAAAAAAAAAAGACAAATGGGACCTAATTAAACTAAAGAGCTTCTGTGCAGCAAAAGAAACTAACAGAGTAAACTGACACCCTACAGAATGGTAGAAAACTTTTGCAAACTATGCATTCAACAAAGGCCTATTGTCCAGGAGCTATAAGAAACTTAAACAATTCAGCAAGTAGAAATCAAACAATCCTGTTTAAAATTGGTCAAAAGACATTAACAGACACTTCTCGAAAGAAGACATACAAACCAGTAACAAACATGTGAAAAAATGCACATCATCACTAACCACCAGAGAAACAAGTCAAAACCACAGTGAGATACCTTCCCACACCAATCAGGATGGCTCTTATTTAAAAAGTCAAAAAAGCAACAGATGTTGACAAGGCAGCAGGGAACAAAGAACACTTATACACTGTTGGTGGGAATGTAAATTAGTTCAGCCACTGTGGAAAGCAGTTTAAATTTTTTTCAAGGAACAGAACTACTGTTTGACCCAGCAATTCTATTACTGTGTATGTAGGCAAAGGAATATTAAACATTGTATCAAAAAAAAAACATGTACTCCTGTTCATCACAGCACTATTCATAATAGGAAAAACATGAAATCAATCTATGTACCCATCAATGGTGGATTAAATAAAGAGAATGTGGTCCATATACACTATGGAATACTATGCAGCCATTTAAAAAGTACAAAATCACATCCTTTGCAGCGTTACAGATGCAGCTGGCGACCATCATCCTAATTAAATTAATGCAAAAGCAGAAAACCAAATGTCACATGATCTTACATATAAACTGGGAGTTAACATTGAAACTCATGTACATGAAAATGGCAACAACAGACACTGGGGACCACAAGAGGTGAGAGGAAGAGAGGAGGGTAAGAGTTGACAAATTGCTTGGTTCCTATGCACATTACCTCGGTGATGGGATCAGTACTACCCCAAACATCAGCATCATGCAATATACCAATGTAACAAACCAGCACATGTACCTCCAGAATCTAAAATTAAAAGTAAAATTATAAAAAATAAATATAATAAAAATGCAATGTGTCATATTCCTTGTTGAGTTATTCTATTTGCAAAGTCGAAGAGTTCTCAAGACTACTGTCATTCTGATACCAAATGCCAAGTTCAATGTTCCCCAAATAATCCCAACTCTGGTACCTATTACAAGCTTAGGGGATCTCCCTTAGTTTCAATAATTTTCTAGAATTCACAGAATTCACTGTGAATGCTGTTTTACTAATGGTCATGGTTTATTACAGTGAAATGATACAGATTTAAATCAGCCATGGGAGGTGGCACAAGAGACAGAGTCCAAACAAGTTGCACATGTGAAATTTCCAGCTGTTCTCTCCCAGCAGGGTTATGGATAGTGCTGTTGTCTTCAGGCAATCATGTGTGACCATACTCAAGGAATACTGACAATTAGAAAAGCTCAAGCAGCCTTGATCTTTTGGCACTTGGTCATATAGATATGGCTGACCACCTCCTGATGGACCTTTAGTCTCTAGCCCTTCCAGAAGTCGAGTTGATACTACATGGTCCAAAAGCCACATTATATATCACATTGTGAGATCATCCAATGTGACCCAAGGCCCTTAACTAAACAGATACTCTTTTTAGGCAGGTCAATCCAAGGCTTAGTGATCACCCTCCAGGAACAAATAACAAAGGTTATATCTTTCTTTTGGTATGATTATTTACTAATGTTGTGGTTCAGGATCCAATACTCCAAAATATAGCATGTTGACATCGAGATCCGAAGAAGCCTCAAGTTTTCTGTCACCTTCTTCCCACCACCATCTTTTCCAAAACTTTTATCTGCCTAAGCTCTAGACTCACAAAAAGGATTATTTCTTCTTCTCCTTCCTATACAACCAAGATTGTAATCACACCTGAACAGACTCTTTAACTGTCAAGAGAACTGTTTACAAGTTAATCCTCTTCCAGAATCCATTCATTCTCCCCAGTATTCCTATCGACAAAACTTTTCTTCTTCCTACTTCCATAACCTGTTTTGCCAGGATAACCTGAACCACTTGGGGGATGGGCACTCTGTGATTCTCCCCATCCACGAATTGTGCACATATCTTAAATAAATGTATATGCTTTTTCCTCTTATTAATCTGCCTCATGCCAGTGATTTTCAGTGAATCTTCAAAGGGCCAAGACCCTTGACCCCTACACTACATAGCACCTTTCAAGTGATAGAAAACAAAACATAATTATCAGTAGTGTTGGCTGACAACTCCTCAAAAGACCAGTAGGAAAAATGTTACCTAGCAAATCTAAACTTATTAGACCTAACATAGTAAGAGACTATTGCACCAACCTAATATATAGAGTTTTAGGGTCTGAGTTAAAGTAGTCTAAGGCTGGTCTTTGAAGGCAGGAAACTTATTTGAATTGGGCAAAGTCCATGACATAGTAGATTAGGATTTGTAGACACAGGAAGAATGCATTGCAAACACATGTGCTCTTTCTGTGAAGATGAAGTACATCTTCATAAGTCAACTAATTTTTTATTATATCTGCTGTTTGCCCAAGCAAGCAATCTCTTCCCAGGCAAGAATATTTTGGAACAAATATTTAGTCATATTGACACATATGATCTCAGCTCTTACTTCTAAATGTTTAGCTGTGTGAATGCAGCACATGGTCTCAATTTTCAATGGTAAAAACTGAATTTCTAAGCTCATTTTTAAGTCTTACCAAAAACTAGTAGTATAGAAAACCATGTCAGGTTGTTGGTATCTGTGAAGTTTTTGAGCTGTCAGAGCCAGTTGAGTTTTTTTTTTTTAACTTTTAGATAATTTGTTAAAGCATAAATGGTTGAAACTTCTAAAACTCCTGAAACTTGGTCTTCTTATCTTTAACATGAAAAGATACCTCTATTGAAGTATTTTACAATATCAAATAGCCACTAAGTGACAAAACTGTGCTACAAACTTACTCTATTGGACTCCTAAGCTTTCCACCATACCACCTTTCCCTACATATTCTCAATGTTTTACTGAAGTAATTGAAATCTTAAATAATATATATGAAAGCACTTTCTAGAACATAGCACATAGTAGGTAACAGTCATCAATATATACTATGATGGGCAATATATAATGTCCTTCCTTAATGTGTGAAGATTTTTGTTCACATAAATAATTTCAATGACAAAAAAGTATCTAAGTAAATGAAATATATTAATATATATTAATCTAAATAATAGGAATCTATTATTTAGATAAATAGGAAAAAACTATTATAGTAATGGGAATATATTAATATATTAATCTAAATAATAGGAATAATAAGTCAAACCCATCAGAAACATTCTGATTTCTTCTCTCCTCCTTGTAACTGAAATAATATTTGTCTATTTGTCCAGACTGAAGGAGGAATAGAGAGGTAGGAGTGGCAGGTAAGGTGTAAGGAGAAAAAATATTCTTTGGAATCTAGGATTGAAAACGCAGGAATTTAAAAAATTCTGCACATATGTTTAATGTTAAACTACTTTGATAAACTGTGAGTACAGCTTTTGTGTATCTAGTAGTTGACGCTTGTTCCTTATCACCCACAGTTTCAAAACAATTTTCTGTCACCAGCAAATGAGTTAAGTACTCTTTTGCAGTTAATTTACAAGTCAAACTCAAGGTTCTATGTTAAAGGAACAGTTTTGTACTCTATCATTTGAAAGGTGCTATGTAGTGCAGGGGTCAAGAGCCTTGGCCCTTTGAAGATTCACTGAAAATCACTGACATGAAGCAGATTAATAAGTGAAAGCACTTGTCCTTGAACCTCTTATATTGGGTGACAGCAAGAATGCATGGAAAGAGGATATAAAGTGAAACTGAAAACAAGCAAAGACTGCTAATACTGAATGGATGAATCCTGGCATTATCATTTATTTCAATGGCAACAGCCTGATGTTCTTACAATTTCATGTCTTACATAGAAAAAGTTTGGAAAAGTTTTGTAAATAGGGCTAGATTGTCTGTTAAATGTGTATTTCTTCAAATAAATGTTCCCAAGCTCAGCTACTAAATTTAGATCTTTTTGCAGCAACATTTTAGTATTTTAGTACACTACCAGGATTCAGAAAGTTGGTGCATTTTCTTCACCTGGAGAATATTGAAATGTCATCCTTAATAAACTTATTCTGGCTTTCAGGTACCTTCCATTCTTGTAAATATTGACTGCTTCTTTAAAATGGCAATAACATACATGGAAGTGTCAAATTTGGACTGATGCTTGATGGGGGAATAAATAAAACTTTAGACAAAGTCAGTTAAGACTTCTGTCAGTTGCATTTAATGGGAACTTTACTGTGGTATTATTCACTTGTAACAAAAGGTTAATTGGTGAGCAATTCAGGACTACTAAGGCTGACTGAGGAGTCACTGAGGACCCAGTTTCCTTATAACTTACTGTTATATCATGAGACTTCTATTTATGATTGTAAGATGGCAATTCTGTTTTAAGCCATCACATCACATTCCAAGCAGGAACAAGGAGAAGGATGATGGGCAAAAGGCAAAAGGTACATGCTAGCTGAGTATGGACCATTTCCAAATATTCCATGGCATTTCACCCAGCAGTTTTTCCTTATACTCTCAGCATCCAATCTCTGTGCCAAGTTACCTCATGATACCCTAGCAAATTCATGGGAAAGGAGGGGTGGTGACAGGATATTTTAAATTTTTGAGGAAAACATGGTAATATTCAACATTTATCAGACACTGAGTGAACTCCTAGCTTGAGAAAACTCAGTTTTAACATTTGTTTTCCCAGGCTGAAATGACTTAAGAAAACTGCATTTTTTGTGAATTCTATTGTTAAAAAAAATGCAAGTACCATGTGAAAATCAACGTGGAACAGGTTATGAGGATAGTGGTGTCCAATCTGATTCCAAGACTTGAAAAGTTGTGCATCAAAAGACCACCTTTTTCAAAGATGACATACATGTGGCCAAAAAACATATGAAAAATGCTCAGCATTACTGATCATGAAGAAATGCAAATCACACCAGTCAGAACAGCTATTATTAATAAGTCAAAAGATGATAGATGTTGGTGAGGTTGTTGAGAAAAAAGAGTGCTTACACTGTTTGTGGGAATGTAAATTAAGTAAACTATTATGGAAGACAGTGTGGTAATTCCTCAAAGACATAAAGACAGAAATATAATTTGATCCAGCAATCCTATTACTGGGTCTATATTCAAATGAATATAAATCATTTTATTATAAAGACACATGCACATGTATGTTCATTGCAACACTATTCACAATTGCAAAAACATGGAATCAGCCTAAATGCCTATTGGTGATAGACTGGATAAAGAAAATGTAGTACATATAATACACCATGGACAACTGCACAGCCATAAAAAAGAACAAGACCAAGTCCTTTGCAGGGACATAGATGGAGCTGGAGGCCTTTATCCTTAGCAAACTAACACAGGAACAGAAAAGCAAACACTGCGCGTTCTCACTTATAAGTGGGAGCTAAATGATGAGAACACATGGACACATACAGGGAAACAACATACACTGGGATCTACTTGAGGGTAGAGGGAGGGAGGAGGCAGAGGATCTGGAAAAATACTAATGGGTACTAGGCTTAATAGCTGGGTGATGAACTAATCCATACAACAAACCTTCACAACACAAGTTTACTTAAGTAACATACCTATACATGTAGCCCTCAACTTAAAATATCTTTTTTTATTAAAAAAAAAGAAAAGTTCTGTCACATTCATGCCACAGACTTTTCACTAACAGGTAATTTTGGTTGGTCAGGACATAAATTAAAACAGATGTTTGTCAATCTATATATACATTAGTTCCTCAAAAGGTTTCTGCTAGCTTGTTAGAATATAAATCGATATTAAGTGATTTGGATTAAACCACTCAACACAACTGTTAGGTATTTCTTTTGGTTTAAGGGTACCATAAAAAATTACTGAGGCACTAAGGGTAGTAACAAAGAAAGTTCGGTAAATGCTGCCTTATACCTTTAGCCATCTCCAGGTGTAGGAAAAGTGGGAAGGTTGGAACTTTTGTTAGACACAAAACCAGGGTTCTGTTGATAAGGAAAAAGGAGATAATTAATATTGAGCAGGCAGCAAGCAGTGCCTGCCACACAGATCAAAAATTTTAATGCTACTGCTAATATTTTTCTTTTCATAATATTTTAAGTGCAATAATTGGGAAAAAAGTGAAATTACCAGCCAATGCTCATGCTTACTATTTACATATTTGAATACATTTTTGTGTATTTTTAAAAACTCACATCAGTTTATTATATGTTAGTTGATATATTATAAATCATAAGTTATATGAAGTATGTTAAGCTTCTCTGTGACTTACAGAGGATCAAATAAATGAGGGCTAAATTAAGCACATTATGGAGTTTCATTAACATTTGCCAAAATTGCATCCCAATAATTAAGAGAGTCAGTTTAGCTTTCAAACTCAACAGAGGAAGTAATTTAGAAATCAGAAATTTAAGATTCTATATCTAGTAATGAAAGAAGTTTAAGCGGTTACTGAAAGAGTTTAAAATTGGCATTTATATATGTTAAATTCATTCTAAGTCAATAACTTGGGGCTATATTGAGTTAAGAGAGACAATAATTGTTAAGGAATAGAGTTCTTTAGGACTCTATTTTACCATACCACATATATTGTATAATGACAACTGTAACACAAGTACATAAATGAAATAAGCAAATAGTACTTAAGGAACTAAAATATCCATCCTAAATTTTATTTCAGCAAATTGATATTCATTTAGATTACAGAACACTGGTATAATGCATTTCTTTGTAATCACACCCAAAATTACTTAGACTGTAAAATATGCAATGACTACATCAGGCTTAAGATTACAGCCAAAAGACAAAATATATTAGAGTAACCAGCATATTAAAGAAATAAAATACCTTTTATTCCAAGCCAAACTGTTACCTAAGTCTATAAAAACTGATTGATGTTTAGTACACATTATGATGTGAATTGAAGCTCCTCTCCTCCAAATAAAAAAGAAAATTTAAAAAAAACTAAAAAGCTAAACTCAAACTGGAAAACCCAATATATCTGGAAGGCTCTGATTATCCATATTATTTGATTAATACAATGTGGTGTTATTAATGCTAACAATCTAAACCTTTAAATATCCAGCTTTCACATTAATCCAATGTCACTGTGGTGGAAGATCTGAAATAAGTACTATGTGCCTCTCTGGCATCTAAACCTAGGAAGGTCTTGAATGGCCTAACCACAAGTTCCCTTTCCTGCTGTCATAGATAAGGTCCCCTTAGCAGGGAAGCCAGGCTTAGTGTCTGCTTACCCCAAGTAGAGAGCTTCAGCTCACTGCCAGCCTGCAAAATTATTCAGACATACCAACCATGTCCTCCCACAGGAACCAGGGGTTATCTCACCCTCCTGTTACTACAAAGCTTGTATCCTACAGCTCTGCTTGTTCACTCTCTTCCCAATAGCAAGCCCTCTATGGCCATATATGGTGTGTTTTATTCTCCTCCCCTTGGGCTCTAGGAATATGTAAACTAATATACACTGAGAACATGTGAATATAATGTAAACTAATATGCAAACTGATATACACAGATAAGATTGACTTTAGCCACCTCTACCAGTCAATCCCATTTGTCCAGTGTCAGGTGTCATGTGTTTGACCATATTTGTAACCCTAGGGCTGATTTTTACCTCATTAATGGGGTAAAGAGGAGGTGATTGAATCTGTCATAAAAGCATAGAACTCAGAAATATACTACAACTCAGAGATATGAATTTAAAATATTAATTAAAAATTAAAATTGTGATAATAATTGTTTATGGGCCTCTTTCTACATGTCAGGTATTGTGGTGAGTGTTGTACATACATGTTGTTGATCAATTCTTCAACAGTTCTGAGATAGTCACACTTTATGGACTTAAAAAAAAAAGAGGTTTGCAGAAGCTAAGTAGTTTAGTCAAGCCTGTACAACTAGTTGGATGATAAATAAGAATTTAAATCTAAGTATTGTGACATATTTAAAAGACAAAATTTTCTAATTCATAAATCTCTACCCCAACATTTTAGTCATTTTTAAGACAGCTGTCTTTCACGGCAGAGCTTATCATGATGTAATGAATTCTTCTAAAAGAAAATAATACGTTAAATCCTATTGTTGACAAGCAATTTTATCATAAGATTTGAATATGTCCACAAAAATTAAAACAAACCCTTGACCAAAAACAAATTTTAAAATAAATATTAAGAGTATAAACTGAAGAACAAATTTGATAAATTGAACTTTTTAGGAAACTAAATTGTCATTGATGGCTTAACAAAGATTTTTGCCTTTGATTTTTAGGGCTGCATGATGATACTCCATTAAACATTATTATTATTATAATAACTTTTTTAAAACAGTGAATGTTAACCACTAAAGCATTATTTTTATGGGCTATCCTATTTAGAGGATACTGAAAACTCAACACTGAAATTAATCATTAAAAAAATTCTTATGTGTTTATTTAAACATTTGCTAATAGTGAATTGATTCAAGTCATTACATATAAAGATGGAATCCCTGTGTTATGAGGTAAATATGGTAAAACACAAATACATATAGACACACAATATTGTTAGTTTTCTTGAGTTTGGAATGCCACATGATAAATTGTTTCTCTCAAAGGTTTTCTCTATTTAAAATACTGTGAAATGTTTATGTAGTACTGGGAAGAAAACTGGTCTTTTCCTTTAAAAAACCATTTATACATTAACTTTTGCCACTATTCTTTTCTCAGTACTATATGCATTCTCACATTGCTATAAAGAAATACCTGAGATTGGGTAATTTCTAAAGAAAAGAGGTTTAATTGGCTTAGGGCTCTTCAGGCTTTATGGAAAGTACAGTGATGGCATCTGGTCATCTCCTGGGGAGGCCTCAGGAAGCTTACAATCATGACAGAAGTTGAAGGGAGAGCAGGCATGTCTCATGGTGAAAGCAGGAGCAAGAGAGGGAAAGAGACGAGTAAGTGGGTAGGGAGAAGCTTGCCATACTTTACAACAACCACATCTCCCAAGAACTCAGAGTGAGAGCTCACTTATCACCAAGAGGATGGCCCAAGTCATTCATGAGGAAATCTTCCATGATCCTAACACCTCCCACTAGTATCCACCCACAACACTGGTGATAACATGTCAATATAAGCTTTGGGCAGGGACAAATATGCAAATATTTCACTATGCAATAAAGTATCTGATTTATCCACTATTTCATGTCATTTTTTCCGTCATTTTAGAGCCATAGCCACAGTTTATAAATAAAGTCTTTTAAACTAAAGTGTCATTTGACTTGATTTGTTGCCGTAAAAACAATCATTTTCTTAACTGCTAAAAGAATTCAACATAAGTACACATACAAAACTGGAATAACTTTTGTTGATACTAAAACATTCCATCTAAATAAGAGACAGGCATTTTTACAAACAGTCTAAAAGTCAAGTGACTTTAGGCCAGGTGTGGTGGCTCATGCCTGTAATCCCAGTACTTTGGGAGGCCAAGGCAGGAAGGTCACTGGAGGCCAGAAGTTTGAGATTAGCCGGAATAATATAGCAAGACTCTGTCTCTACAAAAAAATGTCTAAAAATTAGCCGCATGTGGTGGCACATGCCTGTGGTCCTGGCTACTCAGGAGCATGAGGTAGGAGAATCACTTAAACTAAGGAATTTGAGGTTACACAGTTATGTTCACATCACTGCACTCCAGCCTTGGTGACAGAGCTAGACTCTGTCTCTAAAAATAAAAATAATGAAATAATAATAATGACTTTAGATGTTACTAGGTACAATGCAATTTTTACACACAAAAATTAGTCACTAAAATTGCACGGCAAGACTCACAGGTGAGATCCAGCTAGTACAGAAACTGCATTTTTAAAAATCATTTATTATAAACAATTTGAAAATTATGCTGGGGGATGCATGGACACCTGGCTTAGCTCTTCATAGTAATCTTAGGAATAAATAATTATTATTATCTCCACTTCAATATGTACTAATAAAGTATAAAAATTGGAAACCAAAACAAATTTTAAAAGTAACATTAAAAATTCAGCTTGAAAAACAAATTCCGGCCAGGCGCGGTGGCTCACGCCTGTAATCCCAGCACTTCGGGAGGCCGAGGCGGGCAGATCACGAGGTCAAGAGATTGAGACCATCCTGGTCAACATGGTGAAACCCCGTCTCGATTAAAAATACAAAATATTAGCTGGGCATGGTGGTATGCGCCTGTAATCCAAGCTACTCAGCAGGCTGAGGCAGGAGAATTGCCTGAACCCAGGAGACAGAGGTTGCGGTGAGCCGAGACACGCCATTGCACTCTAGCCTGGGTAACAAGAGTGAAACTCCATCTCAAAAAAAAAATAAATAATAATAATAATAATAATAATAATTCTACTTTGTCCCTCTTAAATTAATGGGAACAAATTAAAACATCTAAATGTATGAGTTCATGCATAAACTCTAGTAATTATGTACTTTGTTACTGGGATGATCACATAAATAACCATCTCAGCTGGGACATTTTGAGAGTGAAGAGAACTGTTAAAAATAATTCTGTTGAGACACAGTATATAACACAACTGAAGCTAGCAAACTAAAATACATGGTCATCATATCTCTCCCACATTTTTAAGCCCAAAGAGAATGATTTCTAAAAATCTCTAGCCATGAGACAAATAAGGTAGAAGAGCAGAAAAGAAAGTAAAAAATATTTATAAAGCATGGAAAATATTTTGAACATCACAAATAGTCACTTTTCACTTTGTTGAAGGGTCAAAATCTTTTTTGTAAAAACACATGTACAAACTTTGTTACAGTTTGCAAGTTGAACTAAATATTATGTATAAAATATTTATAACATCCTGAAATACTTAAATTACTTTTAATGAGTCATTCTCTGTTCATTTGGTAATGACCAAGAATAAAATGTTATTACTTTTGGAATTGCCTCATTTTCCTAGGCAAAACGTTAGAGATTTTTTTCACAGTTCTTCATTTCTACTAAGTTATACTCATTTAAAGCCAGGCAAAAAGTGCTGAGAGAACAAAATGTTTCCCCCAGTCAGTTGAAAATGTAAGAACTTGAGTAGTTATTGCATGAAATGAAACAAACAAAAAAAGGTATGCTGTGATTGGGGAGATGTTAAGGAGTCAATTAGTCATACTTGCTTCTTCCTCTCCTAGGTCTGAAAGCAATTGAGAGACAGACTACAGTTGCACTCAAAATAGCTAGTGAAACAAGAAAATACGGTTTTGACTTGTCCTTTCAGATAGAACTACCCCGCCCCAATATTTCACCCTGAATAAGACAGACATATCTTCAGGCAAAGGCAGTACTGGGCTGTTTGGGGCTTCACCCCCAAAGTCAGGGAGAAAGAGATCCAAATTCAAGTATTCTGCAGTGTTCAAGCTGAAGAACACAAGAGACATAGTGAGAAAAGGAATCAAATTGCCCAGTTCTTCTGAAACATACCAAGTAAGTCACTCTTCTTCAGAGGAATGAATGAAGTGTAAAGAAAGAAACGAACATTAAGCTCCATGAAGGCCAGGGATATGGAGGTTTCTCTCTAACAAAATGATGTGTGTGGCCAGGTGTGGTGGCTCATATCTGTAGTCCCAGTACTTTATGAGGCCAAGGTGGGAGGATCACTTGAACCCAGGAGTTTGAGACCACTCTGGGCAACATGGCAAAACCCTGTCCCTACAAAAATAATAATAATAATGATACGATAAAATTAGCCAGGAGTGGTGGTGCACACTTGTGGTCCCAGCTACTCGGGAGACTGAGGTGGGAGGATTGTTGGAGCTCAGCAAGTTGAGACTCCAGTGAGCCATGATCTGCCGCTCTCGAGCCTGGATGACAGAGCAAGTCTCTGTCAAAAAAGAAAAAAGTGTGCTTTAAGGTGTTTTATAATTTATATTTTACTATTAAGGAAATTCCTAGGAAACATCAACTTATACTAAAATTTAAGTAGTTTTAATTTTTATTTCCAGACAAAATGTGGAAAATAATTTTATGAAGGAAATAAATGTTAGTCTGTTTGTGTTCATATTTTGACAGAAAGTAAATTCACGAACTTTCGTTGAAATTCCTATATATTATGAATATAACAGCCATGTGATTATGAAAAATAATTAAATGTGAAAACAAAAAGACAGTGTACATTATACATTCATAACCATCTGAATGTGGTAGAGGATCGAATTGATAGAAACAAATAAAAATTCTAGAAGATGTAGAATATTTGGTCAGGACTTAAAATTACAGAGTTTTCAGTAAAGAGTAAAATAAGCTGCTTTTAAGAGGAATATGACCATAGTTCTATAGACAGTAATGCTTATGCCTGTAATACTACCACAGTGGACAAAAGTCTTAATAACCCCTTTTGTATTGTTTTAACAAATGGTGGTCTAATTTCCATTTCTGGTCCTACAAAGTCTCTCTTCCTGTGGCTGCTAAACATCAAGAAACTGTAATAGTCCCTGAAACACTGAAGGATACTTTCTGTAAGTGCCAGAATTACTAATGTTTTATGGCCATCATCATGCCCTAAGTAAACTCTAATTTGATTAAATTGGTTCTGTGGCTTTCCACAGCAATTACCTTAAAGCTAAGTATGATTTTAAGAGTAACCTCCTGACTAAATGTTGATAGCATTTTTTGAAAATTCAAATTTCTATCAACATATGGTAAGTAAAATATATTTTTAAAATTACCATTGTTTGTAAGTGAAATTAAATTGAGATAAACTATCCAAATTTCTCAAAATATAGCATTTTGTATAACCTTTATCCCAGCCTTCCTCTAAGCATCAAAATACCTAAATTTTGTTGAGCACTAAGAAAACTATTTTGTTAAAGTCTGTTTTTAGATCCACAATTTTTTTACTCCATTAAAATAATTTCTTCTCAATTGTTGCAATTATTTTGACAAAAATTTGTATTGTATTATAATTACCCATTAAAGTCATTTCAATATACCAGCTGCTCACAAAATTTAATAATTTAGTATGCACGACTGAACTGTAACAAGTACTGTATGATCACTTATTAAAATTACTTCAACATATATATTTCTACTTATGTAACAATGAAATATTAAAACTATCCCTATAGCAGAAAGTAAGATAAATATCAAACTTCATGTTCAAATTGAAAACTTTTCTATTTCTTGGATTAATTTCATTTTTATATCAGAATTGTTCCCTCATTCAGAGAATGATGTTATTTTGTCATTATAGTAATTAAGAGAGGGTATTAGATTAATAGAATTCCATTTTCAGTAATACTCCAAAATATCTTCACATTTTATACTCTAATATCTCACTCAGTCCAGGAAGACACTGTTCAAACTGTATCCTTGATATAGAGGAAAAAGCATTAGCTTTATCAATTTATAATCCATGATGGTTCCAGTAGATTCCACTGCAGAGCAAATTTTATCTCAAATTGGAGCTATATACTATTGAACATACATATAAAATTAAATTACAGTTTAATTGATTAGAAACATATATTCTTCTACTGTAAAATACAATAAAAAATTATTTTCTCTTCAGTAGTATCAAATTGGAATATAAAATTCTTCAACCCAAGGTAATCATAATAGATTATAATAATTAATACAGTATGACATATACTTTAAAGAGAATTTCTACTAATAGAAATTGGTTTGCATTTAATCAACCAAAAGTTATCTTATCCCAGGTACTTTTGACTTAACCAGAATTACCTAACACCATTCCCTTCTCAGCTCTGCCTCTGTCTAGAAATCACCTTTGGCTATTCCTACTTTTCAAACCTCACCAATTTTTCAAGGCCCAGTTCAAGACCCGGATTACCCATGAAGTCATCCATGGTCTCCTCAGCCTAAATAAGCTTTCTTTCTCCCCTGAAATCATGCATATCCAATTATATGATTCACCTAGCTTTATCTTCTTTTTCCTTGAATTGTTAGTTGTATTTTCACAGATCTCCAGACACATAAATATAGAGACATGGTTTGCTTCCCCGACTAGACCAAAAACTCTATAAGAAATCAGACTTCTTATCCAAGATTATCTAATCTACAGACAAAATGAAGCAATAAGAGGAGTAATATACTCCATAAACTTTCAAGATAGAAATAAACACAATTTATAAGACAAGAACTTATCCTGTTATGTATCCCTCATTAAGTCATTTGACTTGATACAAAGGTGAGCAATAAATATTTGTTCAACAGTCTATGTATTCAAAATGACCCTGATCTTTCAATGTATAAATTTCCTAAGAAATAAAGTAGTCTGACTTTGTTTTTTTCTGCCACACATATATGTTACACGTGACTATAGCAAGGGGCTCAAGTGGACTGTCTAATTGTCTTCTCATCTGGAAATCTCTAATTTTTTGTCAGTAAAACAATCTGTTGCATTGGAATAATAGGTAATTCATCACTTCTAATCTCAATTAGGTACTCTAAAAAGGTTCTCAGGTTGTTGATGGAATCAATAAGCCATAAAAATATATTAGCACGGGTATTTATCTTAAGGTGTTTCTATTGTTTTACAGTAAAAATTCTTTGTAGAAATACACATTAGAATAAAGTCCATCTTTAAACTGATCAAGTATCTACTTGTTACATTAGGTCCCAAGTAATACACTGTAAGTATATATAGGTCAATAAATTTTGCAAATTTCTGTAGTCAAAATATTCACTCTAATCCAAGCCTTTCAAATGGATTCTATTATTCACAAAGCTACAAAAGACAAGTCACATTCCTTTTCTTCTTAAATAGTATTTCAACTCAAAGACCTTTAGATTCTAATAATTCTTCACTAAAAATTTGCATCTTTTTCTAAGAATAAGAAATTATATACCAAAGAGATTCAATGTTCTCTGATTCTGAATACTCAAGACAAATAAAAATATGCAAGACAAATGGAAAAAATAAAATCAGTACCAAGATTTAATAGTATCAATGCATTCAGTCTATATTAGTAGGTTAGGAAGGATTGTGATAATCTCCTTCCACTTGCTCTTAACTCTCAGCAGAAAATAGAAACAAATTTTACAATACAAAGGTAACCACAACCAAATGTATTTCATACATTTCAGAGAAGCAATATGGAATAGTGTGGTTAAAACGTGTCTCTAACGTCAGACTTCCTGGGTTTGAATGCTAACTCTGCCTCTCTTTAGCATGGTAATGTTGGATAATTGACTAATCCTATCTGTGTTTCAATTTCCTCATATGTAAGATAAGAATAGTAACAGAACCAGTCTCACACATATGTTAGAGGAGGAGGTACTCCATGTAAAGCACTTGGAATAGTACCTTGTACATATTAAGCAGCACTTGATAAGCATTAGCTAAATGTAAAGTTTTAATTTCACTATTTAAAAAAAAAAAACAGTTGATTGCTTTTACTAACTAAACCAGAAAAGGGAGTACTTTTTAAATTTAAAAATCTGTTATTTTCTCTCAATGAATCAATACGTTGACAAAAGTTAGATGCCAAAATGGGCCTAAGTGAGGAGAAGGGCAAAATAACAAAACACTTCATTAAAAAATATAAATACTAGGCTGGGCACAGTGGCTCATGCCTGTAATCCCAGCACTTTGGGAGGCGAAGGCAGGCAGATCACCTCAGGTCAGGAGTTCGAGACCAGCCTGGCCAAAGTGGTGAAACTCCATCTCTACTGAAACAAAAATTAGCCAGATGCATTGGCGGGTGCCACCTCAGCTACTCAGGAGACTGAGGCAGGAGAATCGCTTGAACCCAGGAGGTGGAGGCTGCAGTGAGCCAAGGTTATGCCATTGCACTCTAGTCTGAGCAACAAGAGCAAAACTCCATCTCCAAATACATAGATGATTGATTGATAGGTAGGTAGGTAGATGGTTGGTAGGTAGGTAGGTAGGTAGGTAGATAGATAGATAGATAGATAGATAGATAGATAGATACTAACTCAGTGGGAAACATTTCTGATGTGCTCTAATTGCCTTGCCTTTGATACCCTACTTGTCAAACCAGCCAGTGACCTGAATTAAGCCAAGCTGTTTGGACCACATTACCATGCTATTGGCACCTGGGATCTAATTTGCATCTACTGTCTGTCTTCACTGTTTGCTTCTTAAGTAAATACATTTGGGAAAGGTCTACATCTACAAACAAGCTTTCCAGCAATCTTCTTTGTCTATACAGGATTTTGCAAAGATTGCAGTGAACTTATCTTATAAACTGTTTCATAACAAGTACAGAGATGTCAACAACACACTCATTATAAAAAGAACTCTGATTTAACAAATAAAAGTGTTAAGAATACATTCTATTTGTGACATCGATTAATCTTAAGTTAAAGTATATATTTTGGAACCTTATTTTCTCTGCTTTAAGTGAATAATTAGTTTAATCAAAGACATTTGTGAAACAGTTTGATTTTTCTTAATGTCTGCCACATTTACTTATAATAGATACACTCTTGCTAGAAAAACAAACAGATTTATTGTGTGGTTATTAATTTCCAGTTAACACCATACAAGGTTAGTAATTGAGTTGGAATATTTTCTGCCAACGTAGTTTGTTTATTTTTATTTTTTTATTTTTTCAAATGAAATAATGTGGGAATGTGACTGGCGCACCCATCCAATGAATTTAGTAATTTTTCAGTGCCTGTCAGCTTGAAGACAGTGTTTCCTTCATTGGACTTCAGAGAAAATTTAGCAAGATTAGGAGAGACGCATGTTAACTATGGTATATACAAGTTACATTTTTTTTTTCTTTTAAACATTCTGTGCACAATAGTGACATCTTCTGGTTGACTGGAATATTGATGTTTGGACAAAAGCTTTGAAACCATGTCTGACTCCTTTTCTGATCAAAACATGCTTTGCTTGCCTAAAGATACTATGTGAAATATCCCTGAATCAGTAGTAAATCATCTTTTAATACATGCCATCAAAATTCCAATTTAAGATTTTTTTTAGAATAAAACATAAGAAAAGAACATACTTATTTTTTTAAAAACAAACTTAAGACAGGTTAATTGAAAAAATTAAGTGGCCTTAAAAATTCACTTGACACAATAAACAAGTCTCGTTTTTAAGTATCTGCTATAGAAATTTCACTTTCTGGGAAACTTAGGGACCATTGAAATACATAATTAAAAAGAGAAAATGTGGGGAACATTCCCGTGTGAGACCCCTAAAAGGCATGAGTCTCACTATACGGTCAGTTTGATCCCAAACACAGTTTCCTACTGGAGGCAGTCGAGCTATCCGGAAATACAGGGACTTAAAGATGAATGATCAGTTTCTAATATCAACCACAATATCGTTTTGGGCCTAAAACTATGCGTTGCTGCTAGACCGAGTGACCCCCTGCCGGCACCAGTTCCTGCTTTTAACCTTTTTATGACTTTAAGAATAAGTTTTAACCTTTACTTACCGGACTGCCTTGTACCCTAGATAATGGTTTAATTGTCGATATTTGCAAAGCAAAATGCCACCATAAGGGATGGCTTTGATTCCTGACTCAGAGATTCCTGAATGGGGAAGTTGAGTTAAGTTGAGTCAGGAGTAGACAAAGGAGAATCTGATTAAAAGATATTCTGATGAGCAAAACCAAAAAACCTTTTCACATTTCAGTTCTAAAACAAGGTCAAACCAGAGATACCTGCAGCCAGGAGGAATAATGTTTGGATATAAACAAGCTTTGTGAATAATGTTTGGAAACAAACTTTGTGATTGTAGAAAATTTTGTTACTTTTTACAACCATTGATCACATATCTGACTTCTCTATTGTATAGGCCATGTGAGGCATACATTTGCATTTCCTCTTACTATGACGTAAACCAGAGCCAAGAAAGT